>NC_142129.1:63304492-63607522 GCF_024610735.1 Ursus americanus
CTTTCCAGCACTTCTATTCACCTAATAAATGAGTAAGTCCTTTTAACTTTACGTCTAAAACATATCCCAAATTTATCACAGCCACTGCTACTCTTCCCATCTGAGCCACTATCATCTCTCACCTACACCATTTCAGAGCCCACCTAACTGCTCATTTATGCTTCCATTCTTACCCTCTACAATCCTTTTTCCACACAGCATCCAGAGAGATCTTCAAAAAGATAAAGCAGATCATGTAACTCCCCCTTTCAAGCTTTCCGCTGACATCTTTCATGCTTAGAATAGAACCCAAACTCTGGGTACCACCGTCTACAAGGACTTTGACAAGCTAATCGCCTAGCCTCACCATTCACCTCTCTTCCTCTTGCTCTTCATGCCACTGGCCTTCTTTCTGGTAAAAGAACAAGTCACGCTCATTCCTACCCTAGGACTTTTGCTCTATCATGGAACTATATGCCTGGAAATTAGTACAACATATATTTGTATGGCTGGCTTCCTCTTATCATACAGGTGTCATTTAAAATGTCACACCCCCAGAGAGATCTTTCTTGACTTACCAGGTCTAAAGAAATGCCACTTACTCTGTCTCACTATATCTTTCTTTATTTTAATCACAGAATTGATCAATATGTGACATTTTTTAGTTTACTTGGTTATTTATTTATTATTATTATTTAATACCAAAGGGGGCACCAAGAAAGCAAGGACCTTGATGAAATTAGCCACAAGTCTGTACACAATGCTTGAATAGTCATTAATCAGAGTGAACACTGAAAAAAAAATCTGCTAAATGCATAAATTAATGAGTAGTTCAGTATTCCAAACAGATTTCCTGAAGAAAATTCCTTAACTTTATGATTTTCAAACTATAGGATGTGCATCACCAGAAAACATGAGTTTGTTTGCCAAATAGCTCAAACCACTGGAAAATGTGGCATATCTTCCTGAAATATCAGTTTTGTGTGAAAGTAATTTAAAACAATACATTTATATAAAAATAGATAAGAATATGTAATGAATTAGAGTATACCACTTACATGAATTTTTAATATAAAACAAAAATTCTGTGAAACTTCATGATTTTAGCAATTGCTAAGCACTGTGATTCTAAATCCCCTGATATATGATGTTATTCTCCCCAGTTTTAAGGAGTACACTGATGTAAAAAACAAAATTAAGAAGCAAAGGAATGATTCCATGAACAATAATTAGAGCAAACAGTTGAGAATGGAGATTTTAATTTAGGCTCCTTTTTAATGCTCTATTTTTAAAATATCACCAGAGAGATAAGCAAAGTTTCCTATATGTTGGGTAATTTCCATTGCTCTGAATCTTAGATTTGTGAGGGCTTTTTTTTTTTTCCTGTTACAGAAAAGCTCTGAGTGCTGCTACTTCCTGTCAGTGGTGGCACCAAATACTTGGCATATTAGAGGTCAAGCTAGAAGACCAGTACAACACATGCCCAAAATTCATTAGCAAAGAATGCCAAAGTGGTCTCACATCTACCTAGTCTTAAGGAAACTAAGAGGTAAGGGTCATCAACTAGCAAAGTGGTTAAATCTGATGATGACAATCTGATAAGTAAGAATAAATAGGTGTTCAACAAGCATTTAGATCAGCAGTAAATTGTAACTTCCACCAAAGCAATGATGACATCTAGAAAGAAAACATCATCACAATAATAATCTTGTTCCACAAACTGCATTCTGTAATACAGTAAGAACAAAGCCTGGCATTGAAAACTATTGCTATCAACCTCTAACAGTGTGACTTTGACCAAAGCACTGACCTCAGTTTCATCATCTGTGATTTAGAGATAATAATACGTGGCTCTTAAGAAGACTGGGAAGATAACATGAGACAGTTTACACCACAGACGTAGCAGCCACCAAGCCCTTAAATTGCAGCTATTATTGTTATAGAATAATGCACCTACTGTTACAAAAATTAAAAGTATCCTATTCTAATTCTAGATTTAATATAAAAGGAAGTTTGGTTTAAATATTAGCAATGAATATTTCATGTTTTTTCTAGAAGAAATTGTTTTAATAAAAGTTGATAGCCTAGTTCTGCCAGACATCCAAAATTATATCCAATACTTTAAAAAGTTTAAGCCCTCTAATACTTGGTTTTAAAGTAGTAACGTATTCAGAGATTTGCTTTGCCAAGTAGACTGAATAATCAACACAATCCCAAATCCTGTCTTAAAGTATTCATTTTTAACTTAATTTAGCACTTATTTTATACTGTATTCTCACTTTCTTCAACTTTTTTTCATGTGTATATCTCTAAGAAGTTAGCAAGCTACCTGAAGGCAGAGACTAGTTTGTGTGACTGCTTTATATGAGTTTCTAGTTACACTGTGGTGAGGTATGGGTTGGCATATGGATGAGAGTGAGGTGAATTTTAGAAGTGTCTTACATTGATCAATTATAACATTATGAACTCCTCTACTTTTTTTTCTTGATGCAATGTGCAATAATCAAATTATGAATCAAATATCACCCTATGAAGAAAATAGACAAGTGTTACTATAACTTGTTTAAGTAGGAATGAAATATTAAGGATTCAGTTTCATGGTTTCTCCAATTTGACATGGTGCTAGGGCTAGGTCCAGACTAAAGTTTTTAAAAAAGCTTTTTTCTCCACTATATTTCAGGTTGAAAAAAAAATGACCATCCCAAAAAATGTCATCCAGTAGTTCCCGCAGCACCATCCTGCTTTATTTTCTTTTGGGACATATAAAGCTTGTTTTCCCAAAGAAAGCTGTGGTTCTTTGACAAGCTCCCATGGCATGGATGACAAAGGACAATTCAAACTTCCCCCATGTGCGTGTAATGGCACCTGATCACAGAGACAACCCTACACCTATGCTTGGGAGAGAGTGGAGTCACGGTTTTTCAACAGCATGGGCATTTTCATAACCTGCAGCTTGAGGAAATGACCTACAGGAGTACATTTGGTTTACCCCAAAATGTTCCAGGAGTGACAAGCCATCATGAGGGTCCCCATTAATCAGGGCTTGCTGGTAGATTCATTATGTATTTGGTAAACAAGACACTGCTTTTTTCAATAAATCGTTTTTACAAACTTAATCTTGACTTGAACCTTCTTTCATAGAGCACTGAGTTTTCCAAAGGTATGTATTTTCCATTACATATTGAATGATTTCATGAGTAACAGGAACCATAAGAGGGGTGACCATGTATTTCGTTGTCCAAACTGGCACACTTTTGAGAGAAAACAGGGAAATTATTAATAATTATTCCAAACACAGGGAAAGAAGTCATGCATTTATCTCGGGAGAAAAATAGCTTAAAACAGCCATATACTCATTTATGCAAACTTGAAGACTAAAACTTGAAAACTGCAGGAAGAAAAAGATTTTCTGTGATGGAGGAAGAGTGATAATGAGATACAAGAGTTGAAGGAAAGAAAATAGCAGAAAAAAAATAATATTTATCCATGGTTTGCTTTGGGTCAAGCTTTTAAACAATAAAAACTCCAACAATAAAGTAAAGTAGTGATAATATGTTAGACAACAATCTGTGACACGGTCATTAGTCCCTTTTTTTAGATAAGAAAACCAACATTAAAAAGGTTAACTTTCTTGCCAAAGACACCTAGATAAAAAAGTCAGGACTTGGATTCAAACAATGTGCCAGCTCATTAAATTTCTTCCAAGGTCACTCTGGTTTCAGCATTACATTTCCATTTTAAAATGTGGAACCTCAGACTCAGAGACAGTGTCCTGTTTGCAGACTCACATATAATACGGAATGTGGACTCAAACTCAGGCCTGCCTGAACTCTAAAGCCAGTGTTTTTTCTACCAAAATGTTGACTGACTTTTGTTCAGAAACAGGTTTTGTTTCGTTGGCTTTAATTTGGGGTTTTTTGTTGCTGTTTGTTTGCTTGCTTGTTTTTGAGGAGACTGGGAAATGGAACTCTTCCCCTCTTCTTGCTTTGACTTTGCTAAGCTCCATTTCTGCTCTAAACTTTTCTCTCCTTGCCTCTCACTTGCCTCCCCCACCCCCATCTCATTCTTTTCTCAGAGCTCCTTCTAAATATTTAATCGAGATGCCTGACCTAGGCTTGTTGGAAACCTTAGCTTACTGGTAAGGAGCTTCAGTGACTTATCCCTCACATCACTGACAGGCTCTGTTTTGTCCAAGGGTGGTTTGTTCAAATCCCCTTCTCTCCTATCCAATTCATTAAGCATGGGTCATCTCATCCTCCAAAGCAACTTATGCCCCCAGCATCCCTTCTGCCATACTTGTCCTCCTTTCAACTTGGCCTGAGAGGTTATCATCATTCTTGTCCAAACAGCATGAAAATCTATGAACTACACGTGCACACAAATGATGCAGGGAGTCAGGCTAACATAAAGCACTCCTTCAACAGGAGCACACTGAGAGGTAACTATGGGGGATTTTCCTACAGTATTATATGAGAAAGTTCAAGTGGCAGTATTCTAGATGAGAGGCCAAGAAAACTAAGGAAGGATGAGGTTGTATAGCAAAGGCACATATAAACCCTTCTTGAGCTCTTTCCTAGGAAGTCTTGTTTGTTTGTTTGGTTGGTTGGTTTTGGAAGTCTTGTTCTAATAATCAGAAAGAAACAATCTTCTGAAGCTAGTCATTGACTATTATATTCATGTAGACTATATTCTAAAGGCAAATACCACAAAACAAGACTTTTCTCCATTCCACCTACTTCCCTCCATCCCTGTCACCAGCACCCTAGTGCAAGCCACTGCCATCTCTCATTGGTGGCACAATAACTTTTCAGTGGTCTCCAGGCTTCCACTCTTGCTTCCTTATGGTGGTTAATTCTCTACCCAGCAGCCAGAGTATTTTTAAAATATGCTCCTCAGATCATGTCACTCTCTCTCTTTTTTTTTTTAAGATTTTATTTATTTATTTGACATAGAGAGAGACAGCCAGTGAGAGAGGGAACACAAGCAGGGGGAGTGGGAGAGGAAGAAGCAGGCTCCCAGCAGAGGAGCCTGATGCGGGCTCGATCCCAGAACGCCAGGATCATGCCCTGAACTGAAGGCAGATGCTTAACGACTGAGCCACCCAGGTGCCCCATGTCACTCTCTTATGTAACTCCCTCCCTTATATTCCATAGCAACTTAGCATAAAATCTGAACTCCTCTTACTGGCTTACAATCACCAACAGGACATTACAAGCCCTTCCTAACAACTTCTCATACTCTCCTTCTTTCCTACTCTAGCTCCCCTGCCCTTCCTCCAGTGCCTGGAATGTGCCAGCCTAGTCCTGGCCTCGGGGCCTGTGGGCTTACTATTCCGGTTTATTGAAATGGTATGTCCCCAGATCTTTGCTTTGCTGATGCATCTTGTCACTCAAACCTAGATTTGAAAGTAACCTCCTCTAAAAGACCATCCTTAACCTGAAGAGCACCCACTCTGTTACTCAAGCATAGTTATCTTGACATAGCATTGCTACTTTCTGTTGGCTTATTTATTTACCTGTTTTGTAGTTGTTTACTGCCTGTCTCCCCTACTAAAAATGTAAACTACACCAGATTAGAGAATATGCCCATCTTACTCGCCATTGTACCCCTTGTGTCTAGAAGAACACTGATATGTAATAGGACTCAGAAAGCATTTGGTGAACAAATAAATAAATTAGTCAACCAATTTATTTATGAATTTTTGCTTTACCTTTATATGATAATCATAGTGGATAAAAAAAATTTTAACGTCTACTTTGCAAGTTAAAAATGTGTATTTGGCAGCAAAGATCTTTTTCTTATAATTACATATGATTTTAAAAAGTATGGTCAAGTTGTGAAAATTCCTTGGTTATATTTTGTGGGGGTGACCTCAAAAAAGTTCCAGAAAGAACTCACAGAAACTATAAACCCTTGCATAAACATATCATAAAAAACTAGCGAGGCCTGTAATTTAGGCTTGGCCCTCCACCAAGGCTGTGACCAACCTTGGTTTAGGAAGTTTCTGATAACATGATATCAATTATAGGATACAAAATCCTGCCTCTAGAATGTTGTTGTATGTGCCTCCAGTTGAACAATTTCATATAATGCAAGGCCAGAACACCTTAACTCTAGAGAGTTAAGACTTCATTGATGGCACAGAACAGGTTAAACGACAAGACTGAGTATTTGCTTACCAATAAAATGTTTGTTTAATTAAAAAAAAAAACTTAATGAAAAGTTAGGAGGCATTTTCCTTAAGGAGTATACCCTATTCTCCAATAGGGTTGGAAAAACACTAGGGCTGAATGAGCCAGATGTCACCCCAATCCATTAGAGTCACGGTCAAGTGACTCTCCCAATTGTTAACTAAAAAGAAGTCTCTGGAGAAAAGGAATAAGTCACTCCTTGAGGAAACCTTATTCAAATACGGATGCATGGCAAAGAAGCAATGCAAGAGCTTGAGAACAGAGACTCATCCAAGCTGGGAAAAGGTAATGTTTTCAAGAAAGTCAGAAAGCCAGGAGCAACAGCACCAGAAGTGGGTTCAAGCCCAGGCTGCAGATTACCCCAGGAAACCTCAAAGGGAAGCATCAGGCCACTAATGTTGACACAGCTGTCACATATAGGGCAGTAAAAACACAAGTATAAAAGGTGAAATATCGATAAGCAGAAATAGCCAAGGTTATTTATTTCCCAAATACGTTGTCAAAAATTCCAGCATATAGAAGGTAAACCACATACAATTTTCACAATAAGAGGTTTTTTTTTTGTTCCAAATCCACTCCATCATATTTGATCATATTGGCACTTCTTGGTTTAACTAAAATTATTTTTGTCTGAACTTATATGTACCTACCAGCATATGCTGAAATGTTTGTTGATCTACTTAATTCCCTGCATTCATTAGTATTCTCCCGTTTCTTGTTCTGTGTTATATATAATGACATTGAAAACTACTCCTGTTCAATCACCAATATTTACTCCTTCTAAAAATATTAATCACAGGTGTCTTCCAAATCAAAGCAACCAACATGTACAATAATTGATTTTAAGATATAAGTAAGACAGCAAAGCTGTGCCAGAGAAGACTAAATAACTCACCAAATTCCCCTGTGCATTGTATGTATATTCCATTTATTGAGTAATAGACTCTCTGTTGCATCTACTGTCTTTAGTGTTCAAACAAGGTTTCTAAGCTGGGAGAAACTACTAAACAAGATAATCAGGTTTTAGGTTTAAAAAATAACCTAAATCCTTCTCATTCTTCTGGCAGATTTTAGCAAGGGACTCAGTAATAATTACCAACTTTGGAAAGCCTGCCACAGGGAGATGAGTCTAGATTGCTTTATTAAAATAATCCAATCTTCTTTCTCAAAATACCTGCATTACTCTATAACAGGAGGAAAGAATCTGAAAAAAGAATTAAAGGTAGGGAAGAAAATTCACATTTACCTAAGCTTATTATGCTCTGTTAGTAAGGTGACAATAAACCCTGATTTGCCTGGCATAAATCTGTTCTATGCCTGTTGTCCCAGTGTAATTATTAACAGTATTGTCCCTTTTTGCTCTCAAAAATTTTGCAATTTAGGCAGTAAATTATATGGTTACCCTGTGTGTTATGTAGCAAGCACTATGTTCATGATGGATCCATAGATCAAAAGAGAGAGAGAGGGGAGAGGGAGAGAGAGAAAGATGTTTCTTTCTATCCTACTCTGTTGCCCAGAGCAGACCGGTATGAACTAACCTGTATTAGTGTGTTCCTTCTGAATGGACTTGGCTAATCAGAGGTACTAGCAGGAAATGGGAGAGTGGGAATAAAGAGAAGTCAGGATATTTGTTCCCTGATCTCACTCCCTGCCTGGCTATGGTCTAGCTATATCCCTCTGCCACAGGCCACAGCTCCAGATGCCTCTCTCCTACAGCAGAGCACTATTTCTGGGTTCTGCAAACTCTTCACTCTCCTTGTTCCTTCAGACCCAGGTATAGCAATGGCTCCCCCGTTGCTAGTCCCAGGATGCTTCATAAGACCTTGTAGATATCCTTTAACCTTGTAAAATACTCTCATTTTCCCATTACAGCGTACCCTGTATTTTCCTCTAAGAAGCTGACCGGGAGAATTTTTTTCTCTCTCTTCATCTACACAGAAATCCTACGTGATAGAAAGCACATGGATTTTACTTGGAAAAAAAAATTAAGGCTCAGAGAAGCTACTTTATTTTTCCAGCTAGTACATGATAGAAGAGATTCAAATCTGGGTGCCCCTGATTCTGAAAGCTCTGGGTTATTCTCCTGTATCAAGTTAATCAAGCTATGTACTCCCTTCCTAGATTAGATAATGAAGGATTCAATAAGCTCTTTATAATTCCAGTGATATACAAACATATACTTATTCAATGAATACTTTTGAAAAAAGTGAACAGTATGAATTAGGTACTACGCTAACTGGGGAAAGCACTAGGAGAAGTCAAAAGAAAGGCCATGGGGGGAAAAAAAGTACCTTGAAATATTAACTGATGTCAATTTTAAAATGTGACAATACAGCAGACAAGAGCTTCTTTAGAAGGATGTGCCTGAAGCAATAATCCAGTTCTGCAATATTTATTGATTACATTCTGATACATTGAAATCTTGGCTGTTAGCTGTGTCCTAACAAGGAAAATCTATGTGCAATTTCAAGTTGGTTTCTCAATAAGACTGTCAGATGAGGAGCTGGATAAGAACAGGACCTATATTTCCCCTTCTCTAGCATGGGTTCCTTCCATTATAAGAATGACTTATCTCTTGATGAGTGCCAAAGTCTTAAAGTAAGGCCTGGGTGGATCAGTCAGTTGGGCATCTGACTCTTGGTTTTGGCCCAGGTCATGATCTCATGGGTCATGGGACTGGCCCCACGTCGGGCTCCATGCTCAGTGGGGAGTCTGCTTGAAGATTTTCTTCCTCTGACCCTCCCCCACTCTCTCTCTCTCTCAAAAAAAAAGAATCCATTTATCCAATTTGAACGCAACGCACTAAGCTCAAACATCATATACTTTCTATCATACTTTCGCCTGCTGTGCCCAGACCAAGGACTTAACGACCTTTAACTATACTTTCCAGTTCTGTTGGGAAACTTTGGATCTAAACAGATGAGTTTGGATAAGGAGAGGAGGACATAATAGTGGAAACAACAACCTAGGATATTGTGGTAATACTGTGTTAATCGCAAAAAAATGAGAATCACATTTACTGAGATACATAATAGAAGAGACCACACTTACTAAAAATGTTGAGTTATCCATAAGAAATGCAAAGGAATTTATGACATATAATGAATCATTAGGCTTACATTAGGGTTATTAATTATGTTAATATTATTAAAAAGTTTATATTTCTATTTTCAAGTTTCTGAATAATGAGTTTTCTCCATTTTAAAAATGTCAGATCCCAGAGAATCTATCAGCTTAGTATGCTCTATATTTTGAAGATACTCTTTTACACATAGAACTATGCCAAAGTAAGCAAGGGTCCCTATCCAAGATGCCAGGAAGAAACAAGTCATAGTGTGCATTTCATAATGAGTAAAAGAGCCACATCAGTTTTCAAACATAGAATCTTTAAATTTCTTGACATAAAAAAAGTTAGGCTAAGATTCTCTTAACCCACTTATTTGACATCAAATCAACTACTCATATACTTGTACCATTTGGAGAAAAAAGACAACAATGATTCCAATTTCATAGTTGTAGAGAAATGAAATTTCATTTATGTGTGTTAAACCTGACCAATAGGCTTACTTCCAGAAAGAAAGAATTGTCAGAATGTGTCAGCAGAGAGGTATCTGTACCCATAATAATGATACTAGCTAATACTGAACATTCACCATGTGCCAGCACTCGACCAGATGAGATACAGATATCACCATATTTCTCCTCAAAAATGTCATCAAGGTTATTGTTTCTATTTCACAAAGAAGAAATGGATGGTCAGTGCAGTTATTTCACTTGCCCAAGGTCACTCTGCTCCTAAGAAGAAATGCCAGTATTTAAACTCATTTCTCTCTGATTCTGTGTCCATGCATTTTGAGGGAAAATGCCAAGAGACATAAATTTGACAGAAACAAGAACCATGTTTCTATGGTTAGAAAAATGAAGCTAAAATGATGTTTCAATACATCATTTTTCCCAACCAAATGTCTTCACGGTGACTTTTAACAAGTTAAAATCAAATGATGAAATGAATAACACTAGATGTAAAATTAATCTCCCTTGATATGAAAAGATTTGATGAAATTTGGATTCCCCATCTCCCCATCTCCTCTTCCTTGGAGTCCTTTTCTCCTTGTTTTTCCCCTGGCTACATAAATACCTCTATTGGCACCTCTACTGGCTCACTCTGGCAGTGCTCAATCCTCTAAAATCCAGACCAACACCATCACCCAGACCTACCTCTTCATAGTTTACCTGTATGGTATCCTCAGCACCTGAGCACTAATGGATCACATACTGTGTAATCTACCTGAATGATCACTAGCGTGAGGGATATTTTAACATATAGTATAACTTTAAGTCAAAGAGGGGGGCTCTTTTTTGAGCTGGAGAGACTTTTACTTAGCACTTCCCAAACCATATCATTTTGATAGTGATTTACTTTGTCTTCATGGAATACCTTGCCAAATAGTGCAAGTTCTTGCCTGTTTTTTCTCATTCAAACAACTTCTTATATGCAGCAAAATCAGCATAATGTGTTTACCATAACATGTAAGTCAGGATAAAGTGTGGCATTATCGGCCATAAGTACAATAATGACGTGAATGACATAAGTTCAAGTTTATCATAAAAATAAGCTGATTTGAAGGAATCTTGTTTTGAGCTACATGTGGTATTCCTGACACAGCAGTGTTCCCATAATTCTCTTCTCTTCTTTGATTTAACAAGATTAACACTAAAGGCAAACCAATGAGAGAAATGAGTTTAAACACTAAAGTCAGGTAATGCCACTTGTCCCTTTGCCATCAGCACATTCATGCAGCTAACATTCTTCGGTTTTCCTCTTACTTACTTATCAGAGCAGGACTCTAATTCTCATATGAGCAATGGCATAAAGAAATTATAGTTTTTCTATGTGCAGATGACCACCTATTCTGTCAGATCTTTCCAGTGGTCCTACGATAAAGCCAGGCACTTTTCTAATATTATTTTCCCAAAGGTCACATCCAAGTGTAACAAATACACCTGATATTTTCTACATTATTTGCATGTAATTTGCTTATGCCTAAACAGACTATGATTTTGAAGAGTACAAATCCAATTTAAATTTTCCTGACCTACCACAGTGAATGATAACTGTGCTTTCCGAATTTTGACAGCAGCACAGAATTTTCATTAGATGTAAGTAGAAAACACCAAACACTTGAGGAATGAAACATATTCTAAATGCAAACTAGAAGCAGGAAGCTTGTAGGCATAAAATATCAAGTGTATGCACTAAACTTAACATAATACCTAACAAGGAACTTTAGAAGTACCTAAACAAATACTGAATTAAACAATGGCTCTTCTTGGTTGAGATGGGAGAGGGTAAAGGGTGCATTATTTATTTTAAGAAGCCAGGAATGCCTCACTACCTCTAACATACCCAATAAAAAATAACTCCTTCAGTTTAGAATAAAATAAGCTGTTAAAAGTAAATACGCTTGATAAAGGAAACCCACTGAGAGTTATCAGTTTATTAAACCTTTTTGTGAATGAGTTTAATGGAGCATTACCAAAGCACAGGATTTGAAGAAACAGGCAAAAACTGCTCCTGGGAGAAAACCCAGGGCCACTGGCCAGAGAGGGAAAAGACAAGAGAGAAGGATAAGGAACGAGATGATAAAGTTCCCCCCTTCAGTACCGCACAGAAGAAACCCCAAATACACTTAATACTGTTAGACAAAGCAACATAGTGAATTTGAGTCTTTTAAAACTCACATTCTAGACTACCTACACTCCAAATCAAATCCACTTATTATTTTTGTTGGAAGATATTTAAACAACATAGCAAATACATTTCATGGAAGATTCAAATGTCACTGAGTGGACAAAATTAATAGCTTTCAAAGAGGTAGGCAAAATGGTTCCAGAGGAATATAATAAACAGCATAGGAGACACTGGATATTGAAAGAAGTGATTTGGAATTTTCTTCTCACGGTGACAAAAGTAAGCATTAGAATATAACTAATGATTAGGTCTGATTTGTTCTTTAAAGTGAAACTTCTTCAAACACATGCAATCTCTTCACACAGTCACAGAACTGTAAGTATGCTAGGTTGTTAGTAAGACAAAAAAACGAAGCTCCGAACACCTAGGATCTCTAGTGTTTCCTACTAGGAAGCCTAGATTTTCTCTTGTATTGTGAGCAGCAGTCTCTTTTTCCAACATACAAACCATCTTGAGACATACTGAAGGGATAGGATTAAGAATTAATAAAATCAGAGTACAGTCTGAGAGAAAACAGTCAAAAAAGTAGAACGACTGAACCTAACCTTTGGCATCCCAGTCTTACATATCAAAGGCCATGTTTCAAAGCCAGGATACCAGTCAAATGTCTTCCTGAAAATGAGTCCGTGTGTGAGGAAACATAGACACACTATAGTGGTGATCACAGCTAATGGCAAAGGTGTCCTAAGCAGAAATAAGAAATTAACAAGCCCAGAAATGGCCTGATCTGTAGGAAACCGCTTCCTGAAAAGTCAAACAGTGAGCCTCACTAGAGGCACTTCACCATTACTAATCCAGCCCATGTGTTCAGCTCATTTCCCAGGGATCTCCTTCACATGTCTGTTACACCAAGCTAAACTGTTCACTGTTCTCTAAACATGATCCAGTTCTTTCATCTCTCTGTACTTGGAAGCCTGCTCCCCACCAAATTTCTACTTCCAAACCCTATCTGAACTTTAGGATGTCACTCACATGCCATCTCTATAAATAGCAATCACAATAGAAATAAGCTCACTTAGCTGAATTCTCAGGATAATCATTATTTTCTACCACAGTGTTTCTTCTTTTCTGGAACACTGTGTATTTCTCATTATCTCTATTAATCTTTAAATTCCTTTGGAGTAGATTTTTCATACTAAATATCACAGTGCCTTGCACACATGTCAATAAATACTTGTTAAATGAATGAGTGAATGAATGACAAGTTAGGATGGTCTATAGAAAGAAAAAGAGATCAAGGAGCCAGGAAAAAACAGGTTGTCACTTTTTTTTCTAATTAAAAGAGCTTTAAGGATTTAGGGAATATAAAAGGCAAATCCAGAAATGATCTTGTTAGTTGTAGCCTCTTACTGGAAGAATATAAGCCATATTGATGCATTTCTTTTTTCTGCCAACTACTATAATATTGCAGTCATCTGACCTATTTCTGTCTAAGAATCCTAAATTATAATGACAAATATCATAGAATATTAGATCTTGGGAAACTTTGGACATGCAGTCCCACTCCTTTCTTCAGGGACATGGGGCCGGTAGCTGAATGAGGAGTAGAGCCCAGATTCCTTGAATTGAAATCAAGAGCTCTTTTTGCTCTAACAAGCTGCCTCATGGTAAATCCATCTTTTCTGATGTCTGAAAATATTCAACATCACATTCTAATGACTTGAACTATAAAAAGGTTAATAGTGTGTGCATTCCATCAAATGGCATATTTTGTGCTACATTTTGAAGAGGCATCACTCATCCTTTATAAATGCTACGATTTCTTCTGACTACTGGTCAATACTTCTATTTATTCCTGTCCAGAGTCTAGTCTGTGGGTACTCATTTCCATTAAGCACCGGGGCATAAGACTATGTTTCAATTTTGTATCTGTATGTTGATCCCACTGACGTATTTCAAATGCAAATTTTTTTCCAATGGAATAAGAGCATAAGAGTAGGAGAGGAAAGTCTTGCCTCTTATTTTTATGCTCTCTTATACAGACTAAAGACATTTGCTAAAGTGAAGGTAATCTCTTATAAGTATTCCAAAGTCTTTATTAAACATTGAAATATAATCATTGAATCACTCTGCTAGTACTGTAAAGAATTTCCAGAGGAATGCAACCCCAAATCCAGTTGTATATCAGAATCTTACAGGATTCTTTTAAAAACACAGATTCTGGGGTGCCTGGGTGGCTCAGTCAGTTAAACATCTGACTCTTGATTTCGGCTCAGGTATAGATCTCAGGGTCTTGGGATCGAGCCCCACGTCGGGCTCTCCTGGACACAAAGTCTGCTTGGGATTCTCTCTCTCCCTTTCTCTCTGCCCCTCCCCCCACTCACACTCTCTCTCTCTCTCTCTCTCTCTAAAATAAATTAATAAAACCTTAAAAATAAATAAATAAAAACATGGATTCCTGATCTCAGCTAAAACTGATAAAGTTAGAATGCATCTCCTAACCACCAACCTAGAAACCTGATCCCGAGGAGATTCTGATGCAAAGTTAGGTTAGGGAATTGCTACTTCAAAGACCCGCACCTCTTACAGAAATCTGAATTCTCTTCCCACTTGTGCATTTCCACTGAGATTTTGCTCTCGTTGCACCAGCCACCCTGGCTGGGAGCAGCGCATTCTCACATGCCCACCCCATGTATCTAAGTGAATTTTAATGTCCCTGTGTTTGGTTTAGGCCTTAGACTCTGACCTCTGCCTCTCCCCAGGATCCTAGGCAACCACACTCCACCCTCATTACCTGTTCTGCCCCTTGCTGCCCTTTCAGTGAGGTAGTCTCACCCTCTACGGCTGAAGGTGATCACTACCTTTACCCCACGACTCATCGAGATAACCCTGCTGCTGGCTTATTCACCCATGACTCCCACTCTCCTCCTCCTGCTTCTTCCCTCTGGCTCCTGATAATCATCTCCAGGACTTTTCCTGGTTTGGGATATCAACTTTCAGGTTTCCAGAAAAGACACATAGCTTCTACCAGTCTCACTGCAATGAATGAAGCATATACCTAGATGAGCTACTCCAGCCTCCCAGGAGTAGGAGATTGACCCAAAGTGGGTGAGGTGGATCAGAGAATGTCTCCAAACCATCTAGGACCCAGCCTGACACAGTACTGATGTTTCTCAAGGATTGCAACCTCCCTGAATTAACAATCACAAACTTCTTAACCTAGTAAGATAATTAAGATTGCATGTTTCCATTCATTTTACATTATGAAATTAAAATCCTTAGATATGACTGTTAATACTGAAGAAATGCCTCACCTCATGTAATTGCCCTTCACAAGCCACATCCCTCTCAGAAGTCCTGTGACCTTACTGTCTAGTCATGGAGACTCATGGTCTGCTGATCCAGTGGAGATGAGGACAATGACACTACCCAGCCTGATGAGCTTTCCCCACTCTGAGTAGTTTTATTAAATGTCATATTAAAACATATGTCACAGGTATACATTACAACAAATATAAGGTCCCTTTGATTTCTGGGAAGCTAAAGCAATTCACATCACTGGTAAAGTTATCTTAAAATATCTCAAAATCACTTAATTTTCAACAAAGAAATATTAATCAATTCCAGTTGAAATTTGGTATTTCTGGATCATATTATCATCTTGATCAAAAAATATGCATTTATTCACAAAAGGTGGTATGATATGATAGAAAGATAGCAAACCTAAAAGGACTGTATTATTATTATTATTAATTATTACTCTGAAAGTAGGCCACTTAATTCTCCCACAAATACCTATTTATCTAACTAATACGTGATACAATAAGAAATATATACTTTTTCTTCATCCCTGGCTCCTGGCACAGAGCTCCTCATACGCTTGGTATTTCCTGAATGATAGAGGTGATAGGAGTCTTCTGTTATTCATAGCAAGTCTTTTTCAACAATACCTGAGTCTATATTAATGAGGTGACTTTTGGAGGGTGAAGGCTGGTTGCCAGAGAAACCAACCAAATGATTAGAGTGTTGGAACCTTTAGCACCTCCCAGACTCCCCAGGACAGGAAAGGGCCTGCCCATCACCAATGGCCGATGATTTAATCAATCCTGTCTATGTAACGGAATCGCCACAAAATCCCTGAACAAAGAGATTCAGAAAGCTACCAGGTTGATAAACACATGGAGGATTTCGGGAGAGAGCATGGAAGCTCTGAACCCCTTTCCTATACCTTGTCCTATGTTTCTCTACCACATGGCTGTTCCTGAGTTGTATCCCTTTTAGTAAACCAAAAACAGTAAGGATAGCACTTTTCCTAAATTCTATGAGCCATTCTAGCAAATTAACAAGGCTGAAGAGGGGATTATACAAACTCCTGATTCACAGCTTGTTGATTAGAAGTACAGGCGACAATCTGGGGCTTGCAACTGGCATCTGACATGGGGGTTGGTCTTGTAAGACTGAACTCTTAGCCTGTGGAGCCTGTGCTAACTCCAGGTACTTTGTGTCAGAATTGCAATGTATGGAAAATTCAGAAGTGTTCAGAGTACAGAAAGAGGGTTTTGTTTTGTTTTGTTTTGTTTTGTTTTGTTTTGTTTTGTTTTGTTTTGTTTTGTTTGCTAGTATAAAGGGACAGACAGGGAGAGCAAAATCTATAAGACAAGCACTATACATTAGAGCCATCTCTGTTACTAACTAGCTGTGTGCCTCTAAGCAACCCACTTTACCTCTCTGAATCCTAGTATACTTATCTGTAGAACAAGGGATTGAACTAGATAGATACTCTCTTAAGGCAGTCCCAGTTGAAATATTCATAAGGTTTCTGATAGCTTGAGATCACTGTGATCCTTTCCCAGCACTAACATTCCATTAATAGAAATTTCCCTCATGGATTATGTGGGAGCTGTTTTAGCACTTCTTTGCTTATACAAGATGCTGATAGCAGGTATTTTCAACTGAAGCTACATCATTAACAGTGGCAGCTCCAGGTGTTACATTCATATCAATAACTCTTACAACGATCTCTGGTATTATGTGAATTCCCCGCTTTGATTATTGCATGATAATTCTACAATTTCCTCAGTCACCACTAAGTCTCTTGACAAAGTACTTCACTTTTTGAAATGTACCTACACCATCTTCCTAATTCTACCAGGAACGTATTTTTGTTTTTGTTTGGTTTTAAAATGCTTTCCTTTTTTTTTTTTTAAAGATTTTATTTATTTAGTTGACAGAGATAGAGACAGCCAGCGAGAGAGGGAACCCAAGCAGGGGGATTGGGAGAGGAAGAAGCAGGTTCATAGCAGAGGAGCCTGATGTGGGGCTCGATCCCATAACGCCGGGATCACGCCCTGAGCCGAAGGCAGACGCTTAACGACTGCGCCACCCAGGCGCCCCTTAAAATGCTTTCCTGTCATCAAATGAGTTTTACTTAAGCATCTATGACTACCTAGAATTTGCTCTTGAATCATTTGGAAAAATCATCTATAAGACATGAGACTTGGTTTGTGCAATACAATCGACAATTCTAGATTATACTGTTTGTAGGAACAAACTCCCTATTTCTGTAACTTTCTGTAACACCTGACATCACACAGCCCATGTATTTTTCACTCACGATGTTCTCTGAACATGCCATTCCCTCCATCTGAACAAACTCTCCTTCTCTGCCCCCTCCACCACCTGCGTATCCTTATCATGTTTAATACATCTCCAAATCCCCAGTACCTGTCATAGGACCTTATGCATGAAATGTCTGAACTGAATTTAACTTCTTTTGTACAGTTACCAACATAGATAGACAAACCCAGAAATGGCACTGAATGAAAGATTTCTCAGGCTAATGATTGTAACCAAACCATGAATGATTACAACCCCATGTCTGAAAAAATAATAGATTTTTAAATAGCCAAATTAGCTTAAATCTTAATGAAGAGACTGTAACAAATACAGCATGATTATGTCCACAAAGAAACAATTCTTCACCCAATTCTGATGCACCTAATCAAATATATATTTATTTTAACCAAAGGACTTTCAACTCACAGCAAAAATAATAAGAATTAATTTATGACAAATAAAAATTAAGAGAGAAAACTGAAAATAGTACTTTATTTTTATTTTTTTTTAAAGATTTTATTTATTTACGTGACAGAGAGACAGCCAGCGAGAGAGGGAACACAGCAGGGGAGTGGGAGAGGAAGAAGCAGGCTCCCAGTGGAGGAACCTGATGTGGGACTCGATCCCGGAACGCCGGGATCACGCCCTGAGCCGAAGGCAGACGCCTAACGACTGCGCTACCCAGGCGCCCCTGAAAATAAGACTTTAATAACAAGTGTTTCTTACCTTACCTGATAACTGTTTCTCAATTAAACACATTAAACTGATTAAGATAAAATTCTGGTCAACACAATTTAAGATAAAATTCTGGCCAATATATGAGATACACAGATAAATAAAATGCAGGTTCTATTTCATAAAGATTTCTAGTACTTTGGTACCTTGAAAATATATTTGTCTAGTCTACAAAGGTGAAAATTATAGTGAAATACACTGAAATGTAAATATTTCTTAACATGTTAGGGGAAACTGCAATATCATGGTGAGTTGAGTAAAGCAAAGATAAATCTAGAAAGATGAACCAAATTAAAGGAGGAGAGGACTGTAAGAAAGAAATAGATGTAATACTAGAGTCCCAGCAACTCAGCTGTGGGGCTATTCTAAATAAATAAAGAAAATGACAACGACAAAACGAGAAAATTATTTATTACAAGTGGTTCATGTGCAGACCACAAACCTGGAGGCAGCGATGACAGTACGCAGCTGCAAATGGAGGAGGCAGCAACCAGTGCAATGTGACCCACTACCCAGCAGGAGGCCCCATGGAACCTGTGAGAGTCTGTGATTCAGCCCTAGCAGTGGGATGAGAGCAGTAAGACATTAAAGAGAGAGAGAGAGAGAGAGAGAGAGAGAGAGAGAGAGATGGCAATCCAGGGGCCATCCCTGTCCCTGAACATGAGCAGGTCTGCCCACTGGTGCAAGCAGCTCCAGTGCAGGCTTCAGTAAGCAACAGCCAGGGGCAGTTCAGATGCAACTGCAGAAAAACCACAATGAAAAGCAGAGACCACTTATGAGAAACTCCCACAGACTCCTGGAGATATTCTGGAACATGGGAGGGTATCTCAGAGAAGCAAAAGGCAAAATCGAAGGTCCAAAGCAGAATACAGGAAAAGGAAACGTTTCTCTCCTAGGGGGAGGGATGTGACAGATATCGGCAATTAGATCAAGCAGCCAGTGGTGGGTTTCACTGAGCTTTTGGTGTTAATGCCAGCATAACTTTCTTATGCATCCATAACCTGGTGAGTCCTGTGTTGCCTTGGGCTACTAGACAACAGTACCAGCAATCTAAGAAACTTAGGAAATCACCTACTGTAGAGAGTATTTGAAATAAGGATAAATTTCTTCCTCCTGTTCAACAGAGGATCTCAGAAATTTCCCCTGGTTCCATCATACTTCCACTTACTCTCCTACTTATTCTTCATTTTTCATTAGAGCCATATAAAATAGAGATGCTTGTATTTTCTGATGCTAAGAATTACTTTTTATAACCTAATATAAACTATATCTGTTCTGCACTAATTTTTTGGGCAACTGATTGGTACTATAATCACATTGATGACATAATAAACTGGACTGAGAGTCCATTTTACCAATTCATTTTATAAGTTTTGAATAAACCTTAATTAATTTACTGCCTGGAAACATGCATGGTTTTATTATCATTACAAATTATCTTGTTTTCATAGCTAAATTTATCTTTGATTTTCTTGTTCCAAATTAAATATATTTGAGCACTTTCAATGTGAGGTCTTGTTTCTTTGGAAACCAAGGATGGGGAGATAGGTTTATCTCTTCCTTTTTCCATTTCACAATTATGGGACGGTCTCCATATGGCCTGGAGCTTTTGTCAGACTTCACATTCTAATACCTTGATCATCTGGTTTTGTGCTATCGTAGGTCTTTTCCTCTCTGGGGAACTTCAAGTCTGTTGCTGGCATCTGTCCCCTGCTTTTCCCTGCAAATGTCTTAGCAAATAATTCATCTAATATCTACTGTTCCTATGAACAAACTAGCACTTTCTCTTTGGTCTGCCATTTCTTAAATGTACTTCTAAATGTCTTTTAACATCTTATCTTAAAAATCTGTGCAGTGTCCATATTAACACTCTGATAACCTTCTATTAAATGGAATCCAACTAAGACATTTACTCTCTCAAGAGTCAAAAAATTTGACAGAAATATAATAACTTTAGGAAATGTTTAGTTTTAGTTTTGTCCCCTAATCCTGCCATCATCAATGTGGTTAAATGTAGCCTATGGAGTTTTTTCAAAAAATTGACCCTTCCTAATTGTTCTCTTAGTTTCATTAAGTCTCAACACCAGATTAGGAAAAATAATGTACATCTAAAAATTTACTGCTCTCTGTTGTCAAGATAACTCTGATCGGTCAGGACACCGCATATGAATACCACGTTCAACCTGTAACACCCTTTCAGAGACTAAAAGTTAAATGAGGCTCCTGAAATAAACAAAATATAAACATCCAATATTTGTTCAAGAACATACATTTACACCAGGGTTAGCTTTTCTACATTGACCCTTATACTTAAGAATAATAAGTAAACATTTTTGTTTACTTTTTTCCCCCTGTAACCACATTGTTTGGCTTTTGTCCAGTTTTTGATAAATAATGAGATTTGAAACAACAGAGTATAAAACTACAGGTTTGCTTCTGGCCTTAAGTCCCATGTCATGAAGTATTAGATTTGTTGAAATTGCCATTCTTGTACCCAGTTAAGCAACTGACCAATAGACACAGCCAAGTTCTATGTAGATAAATAAGCAACCCTTTGAAATCTTGAGTCACCAGCCATCAATTATTTTCTAGTAATGTAAATGAATATATTCAGAATTTCCTCTATATATCATGCATCTCCCTGTACTTAAGCAAAAGAAAGCCAAAGCAATATTTTAAAGAAAACTATTGTATTCCAGTAATACACACACACAAAAAAAGATCTTTTTGTCCAAAAGTCTTTTCCAACATTTTTTTTTTCTTAGCTAAAATAAAAATCACAAGTGAGTAGGTGAAGACTGATTTGGGGCTCTCAGGTGGATCACTCTGCAAATGACTTTAGTTTATTGCTACATATTTTAGCTCACACACTCCAACTAAAGTATAGAGGTCCAGAACTCTGTCCTTTGTTCTGATGGAATATTTTGAACGAAACTCAAACAATGTTTTAAGCTAGTTCTTTTGTGCTATAACACAACAGAAGCTTAGGATAACATGCATTTTAACAGAGTCATAATCCTTTTTGGTTATTCAATCTACAAACACTCTTTCTCAAGGCCGAATGCGAAGTAAGAAGCAACTGCTTTGAAATGTTAATATCCAATAAAACTTTACACATGTATTTTTTTAACTAGCACAGATGTTAGTTAAAAATCTGTTTCAGTGCAACACTGACCACAATAGTTAAATTGTTAAACTGATTAGAAAAACATCTAAGACTGTGCCTGCAATTGTAAGGCCCAGCCCTAGAGCTTGGTTAGTTTACACAGCCAAGCTGCACGGAAATCTTTTGATAATCAGAAGTAGATGGAGCCAAGAGTGGGAGGCAATGAGTGACAAAATAGAGATTAGATGGGAATGTGTGTCCTTGACAAGAGTTGAATTGACTGATTTACTGGAAGCCATTAAACCTTATTAATGACCTTTAAGATATAGGAAAGAGACCCATCCGTGGTTGTCTACGTAAGTCTTTCATATCTTTGTATTTGATCCCCTTTTTAGGGAATATACACTACCCTCACCCTCCTTTAGCTGGATAACTCATAGTCATACTTCAGAAGGCTTCACAGATGACCCATCACCCTCACATGCCCAAGTGCTCACTTAGCATCCTGTACTCATCACGCTGTATTGAAGTCATTCATTAGTTCTGCAGTGATCAGTGAGCAACATGGAAGCAGAGGCTGTATTCCCCATCTATAACCCTATATCAACAACTGATTGCTGAATGAATGAATGAATCTTAAACTCTAAGAAAGGAGCAAGAATTGTGAGGAAGTTATAATCAGGAAAAGACAGCATACTATCTATTGATTCTTGTCCCTAACTAGAACGGGCCTGGTAGAACCAAAATTTATTAAATACATGTTGTACGTCAGGCTATTGCCTTTGTCATCTTAGGCATTTTGAAGTAAGTATCTCAGTCCCATATTAAGGATGAAGAAAACTTAGCAAGAGAGTAAGTAATTTACCCAATTTTACAACAACCAAATGGAAGAGCTGGAATTTGAATCTAGGTCTCTGACTCCAGAGTTCCTATTTCCTCCCCTACACCCAAGACCAGGAAGATTTAGCCTACCTTTGCTTTATTCTATTTTAGGACTTACCCAAGCACACCATGCCCAAAGAACACTGTCAGCAATGGCAGGAAAAAAGTCAGGCTGCTCTGTCACTAAGTTGGCTTAGAAAAATCACATATTTCATCTGGAGCTGAAAATACTGGTAGGGGCTTGGCTGTAAGATACCCCTTGAAATACTGGCATCAGTTTCTAGGTCAGTTGTTCCTGATGAGCATTGGTTCATACCTCATCAGAGTGATGCATGGAATCTCATTAGCTGCATCCCTTCTGTGATAGGCCTCCAGAGAGCATGATTTACTCTTTGGTGCATGCTGCTGGCTGTCAGCATGATTCACCCCAAATTGACAAGAACCTGCTTCATTAACACAGTTACAATCCCACCTCCCTGTCACTATGGTCACATTTTACCAGTTTGTCTACTGATCAGTTTCTCATGTGCCTCTCATCTCTGGCCTTCTGCCTTTTTGAATGCCCAGAGCCCTGAATTCCTTTAGAGTGAGTTTACTTCTCTTTCTGCTTCCAAAGCTTTGCTTGTCAAGCCTCAGACCTTCAGTGGCTCTCCATCTGAATGTACCCTTGTTTCTTAATAGAGATTGACTTACAAGAATGAACTTTCTTTTTAAATATGATACATTTTCTGAACGTAACAAAATAGAGAAAAGGTCCGCAGGGTGGCATAACAGCAATCCTCTCGGGAAACGAATATAAATTTAGAGACACAAAGTGACACAATGAAGAATCAAGATATTCCCCCACGCACTCAGTGTGTGTCTTAGGCAAGTCACAAAATCTTTCCAGTCTCCAGTTTTCCCATTTGTACAATAGAAATACTAATATCTGCCTTGCAATCTGCAGAAAGGATTGAATTGAGTGTGTATGTGTGTGTGTGTGTGTGTGTGGGCATGCCAAGGACTTAGAGTTACATCTTACAACAAAATAAAAGTGTGATTCATGTTTTCACAATAGATTTATACCTCCTTGAAAAAAATTTTTTTTAAGTTTAGGCATGACCCCAATACGGATAGATTCTTACTCTCTCATATGGAGTAGCTCTCCCAACTATAGTTCTCTATAATATCTTTGTCAATGAATAAAGTACTGATAATATTAATCTCCTTATTTTAGGCTCAAATAGTGGCCTTTTCTAATCTTTAAAGATATTCAATGTTTAATCAACATTAGCCATAAAATAATTCTAACAATAACAACACCTAAAAAATATAGAATACTTATTTTTTGCCAAGCACTGCTAAAATCCCTTTACATGTATTAACTCAGTTAATTATCAAGCATGCATACATACAAACTATATTTCATGGAACGATTATAATCCCAAATTTATACATGAAAGCATGAAGTACAAACCAGTTGGGTAGCTTGCTCACAGTAATACAGCTACTAACTGAGGAACCTGGACTACAAACCCTGACACTCAGCTCCAGGACTCATGGTCTTACCCACATGCTACCCAGATTCCCTAACTTGGAAAACACACCTGCAAAACCAATACTTGGCTTTTACAAACAAACATACAACTTCAACCTACATTTGCATTTTTAAGAATATATCCAAAAGATTTTTCTCCATGGTGGCCCCCAACTCAGGAAGATTTACTGATTAACGGAGGCATCAAACTATATTTGAGAACTCAGTGTTATTGTATTTATTTGTTCTAAAACATGTATCTCAGTTGAAACTATATTAATAATGCTTGTTTCTTTCTATTTTTGGCTATCTCTCTCAAATATCTTTTGCTTTTATTTATCATGTATTCCTTTTTCGATAGCTAATTTGAGTCCCTTTTATCAGGCTTAAAATAATTATGTTCAAATTGGCAGTAATATTCTGACACAACATATGAAAATAGAACAATAATGCCTAATAATTATTGAGCATTCATTGTGTGTCAGCAACTATTCTGAGGTGTTTTCCAGATATCATCTCATTTTTTGTACCAACTTTAAGAGGTGAAAATTATTCTAGGGTTTTCATAGGAGTAATTGTAACTTGACAAAGGAAATCCCTGTGCTCAGTGGCAAAGCAAGACATAAACCCGAGTCAGTCTGATACCACCGAATCCATGCACTTTTTACTCTGCCACCTGCCTCTTCCCTTAACAGCACACAGAGGAAAGAACCGACAGTGGGGCTCGGAAAAGTAACACGGAAAGAGATAGCAGAGAGGACCATGGGACACGAAAGGAACAAACTCCTCAATGTTGGAAAGAGAAAAAAGACCCCTCTTGTAACCCACAGCAGTTAGCACATAATGGTGGTGTCACATCTTCCCACATAAAGTTGGTGACTTAGGTCACCTCTATGAAACAATGCTTCTTCCCTGGCTTCGGTCTTCAGTTTTTATTTCCTTAAAATACAAACCTCTTTTACTAATTGCCTCAACCATCACAACAGCTGAGCTGTACAGAGATTGGGAAGCAATTGGACAAGACAATTTTGAATTTCTCTTCCAAATTCTTTTCTAAAGAGGCAACAGAACATTTATTTATTATTTCTTTTATCCTTAAACACCCTCTCCAAAATTGGTGAAATTAAGATTTATGCAATAACCTTATGATAGAGCCAGTACCAGACCCATTTTCCTGAACAGGAGTGCTTTTCTGAACCAAATTTATCTAAGACATTAGAACTATTCAAAATGAGACCTAGAATGACCTAGAGTGACATCACAGAATCATTCCTTCACTGTAGAGAAGAGATTCATTAAGAACTCCAGGAATATAAATAGCCATTCTGTTTTTAAAGGCCTTAATGGGAGGTAATTATACAACCTTCCACAGTCCCACATTCCAATGCTCTAAAATGTTTTTCTCCCTGAAACTGAGGGAAAGCATTGGTATTTTCATTCTTTCTGGCAAATATATGAGAGATAGTCCCTGAAGCCAAACTTCATATTGGCAATCAGAAAAGTGCTCTCAGAATACTCAGGCACATATCTGTCCAAGAAAGCTTCAATGGCTGAAGACAGCTAGGTGCTTAATATGATAAAATCCTTAGTCAAACATATGGTCTTCTCCACATGAAAGTACTTTCCTATAATAGCTCTCCCAATTTTTTTCTTTCTGACATAGAAATCACACTGTTTAAGTAACACAACACACATAAATAGTAGATGCTATTTATTTAACATTTGCACAGAAATATTTTTGCTATTATAATGAGGGATCTAAAACATGTACACTCTTTATTAGAGCCAAATGACACACACCTGGAGTGCCTGACTTGACTTTGTCCGTAGACCATGGTAGGCTCACGTTTTTAGGGATTTCTTATTAAAGAGCATGATGATGATTCAGGGAAATGGGCACATCACAGGAAGGTCAGACCTATGTCAGAGATGCCAACAGTTTGGCGACAACTAGCACACTATATATTGATCTCAAGGATCAGAAAGCAATCCCAGGAGGGGTGGACACAGTAAATGATCTTACAGGTCAGAAATCCTTGGAGAAATAGGAACAAAGCCTTCCCTGTCTCCATCCTCCTATGTTGAAAAAGAAAACTCTTCTATGATACAGGTACTTCAAGTATCAAAAGGTTGTACAAATGCTTTTATATTGTGATATATTACATATCCGACCCTGTTTTATCAGTGACTTTCATTTCTGAGACTACTTTATTTATTTATTTTTAATGAGGACGTCAGGCAGCCTAAAGGTAAAGTGAATAGAAGTAATGTTCAACTGAAACCAGGAAGGACGAATCTCAGTGGAAAGGAAAGGCGGAAAAAGAAAGGGCTCAGATATCGGAATGGGTTTACATGAGAAGCTCTGCATTGGCCAATTCAACAAAAGAAATCTGGAGATCATATAAAGTCCTGAATTTGGGTTAGTGAAGTTCAATCTTATATGAGCTTAAATAAGCCCAATTTGGTTTTGAACACTGGTGTTAGGTAGAAATTTTTAGTAAGAAAAGAGGTGATAGAACTTGTGAGAGATTTCAAGACTGAAAATGTAGATTTGAGAAAAGTGAATTTTCTGGAGAAGAGCCTATTAAAATAAGAGAGCCGAGGACACTGCCTTGAGGACCACCTACATTTAGAGAGAGCGAGAGGAATGAAAAGTCAGAGTGAAAGAAAGATCAAAGGCAGAAGGAAGTTCCTCTCAGAAGATGGAACAGCCATTCCAAATGCCAGATGTCAGTGCGTTGGATGACTAGCAGTCACTGCTAACTCTGAAGAGAGCAATTCCAGTACTTGTTTATAATGAAAAACATCCTAAATGCCTAACAACCAAAGATTGAGCCCTGAAGCTACAGTACAGACAAAATACTAAACAACCATTTAAAATCGCATTTTCAAATAATAAATGAGCTGAGAAAGTTTCATGCTACAGAGATATGCAAAACACATAATATCTACTAATATTGAGACAATTTCACAACAGTATATATATTTTCTCTATATATCATAGTGTACATGAATGTATGAATATATGCTCACACATATTACATATATCTATAAACACCTCTACATCCATAGGCTCCAATACATAACTACAGATAAAAACTAAAATTTATTGTTAACATATAAGATGAAATGTTACCAAATATTAGCTGTGATTACATCCATCTCTGGAGAATGATTAAAGGGGTTGTTGTTGTTTTTTCTCTTTTTTATATCTTTTCAAGTTTCTACAACGAATAGATATCACTTTAAAAAAACAGAAAGAATACAGTAAATGCCTGTCAAGGCAAGGGAGAAGCAATTTCAAATGGGCAGTGGTAGATAACCAATTGCAAGAGATTACAGAGTGAGCAGTTAAGGTGTCTGTGAAGTAAATGTACTCTTTTCACAGGTTTAGCAATGAAAGGCAGAAAGAAAGAGGGCAGGTGTCCTAGGGTCACCAGGGAAGGAGGTTTTCTTGGTCCTAACAGTATGAGAGGAGACAGTGGAGAGAAAAATAAAAGAGAGAAGTCCTGGAGGGAGGAGATGGAATGGGATTAGCCTTGTCTTCCTCCAGCAGACGAAAAGAAGAGAAACAGTGAAAAAAACTGAGAACTGAGATAAAGAGAATGTTTTAGGGATGGAAGGAGAGCATCATATTGGGTGTCCAAAATTCAGTAAAAAAGATAGTGGGATCTTCTTTTAAAAGGAAATCAGAATCAGAATGAGGAGCTAATAGACTCAGATACAGAGACACAATCAGAAATAAAAAGAAGAGGACTACCCCTCTTCAAGAGAGAGGAAGCTATCTCCAAGAATCAAGACTATCAGACATTGAAAACCCGACTGTTTCTGTGTACCATGGGATTAGACTTCCTTCAGCTCAGCTAGGTTTGAGAAATATAACTGGCTCCTCTGGCTGGTGAGTCCAGTAATTAATACACTTTTTAAGAAAGTCCATAAATTAGAATATTGGATTAACATAATTTTTTGAGCCGTATTTTGTCAATTGAGCAACATGGAACAAATTTAAAACAGGTCTTTTAATGGCTAAAATTAACAATACAAGAAACAACAGGTCTTGGCAAGGATGAGGAGAAAAAGAAACACTCATACACTTTTGGTGGGAAAGCAAACAGGTGTAGTCACTGTGGAAAACGGCATGGAGGTTCCTTAAAAAGTTAAAAATAGAATTACCTTATGATCCATGGGTGCCTGGGTGGCTCAGCTTGTTGAGCGTCTGACTCTCGGTTTTAGCTCAGGTCATAATCTCATGTGTCCTGGGATCCAGCCCTGCCTGGGGCTCCTTGCTCAGCAGGGAGTCTGCTTGAAGAGTTTCTCCTCTGCCCCTTCCCCCATTTGCACGCGCGCTCTCTCTCTCACTCTAATTAATTAATTAATTAAAAAAAAAAACTACCTTATGATCCAGCAGTCACACTACGGTATTTACCCAAAGAGTACAAGAACACTATTTCAAAGGGATACATGTACTCCTATGTTTACAGTAGCATTATTTACAATAGCCAAATTATGGAAGCTGCCCAAGTGTCCATTTATAAATGGATAAAGATGTGGTATATATATACAATGGAATATTATTCATCCATTAAAAAAAACGAAATCTTGCCATTTGCAATGGTACGGATGGAGCCAGAGTATAATGTTAAGTAAAATAAGTCATTCAGAGAAATACGAATACCATAGGATTTCACTCATATGTGGAATTTAAGGGAAAAAATAAGAGAGAGAGACAAATCAAGAAACAGACTTTGAATTATAGAGAACAAATTGATGGTTACCATAGGGGAGGGAGGTGGGAGGATGGGTAAAATAGGTGATGGGATTAAGGAGTGCATTTATCATGAGAAGTACTGGGTGATATATGGAAGTGTTGAATGGCTATATTGTACACCTGAAACTAATACTACACTGTATGTTAACTAACTGGAATTAAAATAAAAATGTAAAACAAAACAACTAAACAAATCAAAAACATGTCTTTTAGCCCCAAAATGGTATGGTCTGAAACAGAAGCAGACGTTTGCTATTATTTGTATGCAATGACATATGATCAGCGAACTGTAGATTAAAAAGTTATGGATTTTTGAGCAGGAAGGAACCTTGGAATTCATCTACATTGGGGCCAGGTCAGTAACAATTGTGTGATTCAGACAGATTATTAAGATTAGAGACAGTGATAGGACCCCTGGTAAAATGTTAAGTGTGCGTTCCTCCTAAAGGATTTAAAAAGGAAAATTAGTACATCATGCCTGCCAAAAGGAAGAGAAGAAGAATCAGCCAGAAGACACCATGGGGAACCCTGATCTCTACCAATCCCCTCATTTTTACAAGTTAAGTACATTTGATACTCATGTATATTAAGTAATTCCTTGTATATTAAATGACTCCTAGGTCCCAATTTTCTAGCCCAGAGCTCTCTCTGGGACTGCACCCTGATGCCCTCTGATCTTGTCAATCCTTTGTAGGCAGCCATTTTATCATCCAACACACTGAAATACTGCACCCATAGCAGATCAGAACATTGCATCCATTCCTTCCATTCTTTAGCATTTACTGTGTTATAACCACGAAACATATTGTTAGAGATAAAAACAGATAACATGAATGATCTTATTTAAAAATACCTTCACTTTTCAAAAAAAGGTACAACCTGGATGGAGTTTCCTCAAAAAGTTAAAAAGAAAACTATCATATGATCTAGCAATCCCACTACTGGACATATATCCAAAAGAAATGAAATTAGGATCTTAAAGAGACATCTGTACCACCATGTTCATTGTAGCATTGTTCATAATAGCCAGGATATAACAAGAACCTAAGTGTCCATCAACCAATGAATAAACAAAACAGTGATATAAATATAGAATGGAATATTATACAGCCATAAAAAAATCCTGCCATTTGTGACAACATGGATGAAACTTGAAGGCACTATGCCAAATGAAATAAGACAGACAAAGACATATGCTATATGATCTCACTTATACATGGAATCTACCAAGTCAAACTCACAGAACCAAAGAGTAGAACAGTGGTTACCAGGGGCTGGGGAATGGGGAAAATGGGGAGATGTTGGTCAAAGGGTACAAATTCCAGTTGTAAGATGAATAAGTTCTATACAGCATGGTGGTTATATTTAATAATATTGTATTTTATACATGATATGCATTAAAAGAGTAGAACTTAAGTGTTCACATCACACCAAAAAACCAGACAAACAAACAAAAACTATGTGAGGAGGTACATATGCTAATTAGCTTGATTATGGTAATCATTTCACAATGTATAATGTATGTCACGTCAACACCTTAAATATATACAATTTTTATTTATCAATTATACTCCAATAAAGCTGGAAATAATGCATAACAATTTTTGTTGCATCTTCCAGATATTTAATAATTACATATATTTATGAATATTTAGGTAACAGCACTGGCAGTAGCACACACACCACAAATTGTGACTTGAGGATAACACTACAATACTGAATAGATTTAAAACATTTGCTGTGATTTAATGGGAAAAGTATTGAACCTGAAGTCAGATAGCCATGGTTTAAACCCTAACTCTGAAACTTACTTACTTTCTGTCTGACATTAGGCAAGTAACTTCATTTCCCATTTTTCTTTTATTTGCAAAAGGGCAATACAATAACACTGACCTATTACTCAGAGTTGATGAAGAATTATAAACCTTTCCTTCACAAACATTACAAATACATCTACACATAGGTAAAATTCTTAATTTTGCACAGTTTCCATTTAAGAAATAAAATCATAATTACGTTTGAGGTTGTCATAGTGGACTTTTTCATTCTGGTATAAATAAGCACTCCTGAGCAAGTTCCTAACTTAAGCCATACCTATCTCTAAGGTTGAGGGAAACTGTTCTGTTATGAACTGAATTAAATGACAAGCAAATGCCTGCATTCCTTACTTATGGGAATCATAAGCATTAACATCATTTACTGCCTGTAACAAGTTTACACAGCAGTGTTAAGTCAAATACGGAAAACAGATACAGACTGCATCCCCTGTTGATATGAATATATCCATATACATTTACACACACACACATATATACAATATCTCAAAAAATATGCAATAATCATTGAAACCAGAAATATGAGCCAAAGCATAAGGCACTTATAAAGTCATTTTCAAGCTCCGGAGCAAGTTCTGGTTGGAAGCTACCTAAGAAGTATTTATATTTTTATTTACTTAATATATGTTATTTAATTTACAAACTTATTAAGATTTATTTATTTATTTATTTATTTATTTATTATTTATTTATTTATTTATTTATTTATTTATTTATTTGAAAGAGAGAGGGAGAAAGAACACATATGAGCGAACAGGGGGAGGGGCAGACGGAGAGAGAGAGTCCTGAAGCAGACTCCACGCTGACCACAGAGGCCAACATGGGGCTCAATCCCAGAACCCTGAGACCATGACCTGAGCAGAAAACCAAGTCAGCCGCCCAACCAACTGTGCCACCCAGGAGCCCCTAATTTACAACTTTAAATTGATAGTTTATTACTTTGTACTTGGAATGTTTCAAATATCTGTTAACTCTTCCTCAGTTTCAGGATGCATAATTCCATGTCAGTTAGACTTGGTAGTTTATTATCTGGAAATATGTGCAATGGATTGTTTTAAAATTATCAAGGACCCAGGGCTTCTCATCATTTAGGAAATTGAAAACTTTTAGCAATATCTTTATACCTGAATAATTTTTATCTCCATTTGGTTATTTCTTGTGGTTACTACATATTTTAGGTACGACTGAACCAAGTCATTAATCTCATTTACATTGTGTTTTCTCTTTGTTTTACAGTGCCTTTTTAATGTCTCCCCTTTTTGTTAATGATTGCTCTAGGCAGTTGTTAGATCCACCTAGATTGAGTTCCTTTGATAAATCCGGACTTGATGAGCCAAGTTGTTATTTAAGAATCAGTAGATGCAGGAGATGATTACTTTGATATTACTCAGGATGAAAAAAAAATGTCTTTTTATACCTCATCCTCAGTCCCAGCTGCTCTCCATCACTATCATTTTGTGTGCTGTAACTTGAAAACAACTAAGTTTCAAATTTATATAGTGAGGATAAAACAAGTGATGAAATGTTCTGAGGTTACAAAATGAAGACACCTCAATATTCCAAGTTATTCTTGCTTTGACTACTTATTATTCAGACATGATTTGGAGAGGAAGCAATCACTCTGCTGTCCTTTTCTATGCCACTGAGCAGCTTCTTAATCAAAAGAGATTACCTGAGGAAAAGATCATTCCATCTAAGGCTATGCTATGTATAATGGTGTTAGCCACTTTTTTTTTTAATAAGGGAATGATATATAAATGATGTTCTCTGATTTTCATGTAATTGGAATTTCCCTTCATTTGTAAAATTAACCATTTTTAAGCTAGAAATTTTTGACATCAGAAGACAAATAGGAAAGCTAAAAATCGAATGTTTAACCTTCAAAACTACCTGAAACTGGTTCCTACACTGCATTAAAAAGATGTTTGCCTACTTCCAACCTATCATTGGAAGGGTTATGAATCTTTTCTTGTCTAGTACTGTTGCTTCGCTCATACATAAATATTTTACAATCATCCTTGTGCCAAAGAAGCCTTCAATTGCTATTATTGAAAAATATTTCTGTTCTAGTGAGTGGTTCACAGCTGTCCAATTCATTTTACATTTATATTTCTTGCCAAAAAATGAGTTTTACATTTGAGCCTTATTGATCTAAAAAGTTCAACAAGTTTGGTCTTGTAATTTTAAAAATTTAATAGCCACTCAAATGGGGGAGGGTTTGTTCTTAATTTTGAGCAGTTGCACACACTCTGTGTTCTTACTATCTCCTTTCGAGAGTTTTGCATGTGTGTTTAAGAAAGTTAAAGTACAGTTTTAGTTTGTGCCCATCTCTACTCCTGACTAGTTTTGTGACCATTAGATAGCTACCCAACATTTTTAAATCTCACTCCCTTTATCTGTAAAATAGTTAACAACAACAAAACAAATTAGTGCCTATCCGGTAGGGTAGTTTTGACCTTTAAAATGAGATGATGTACATAAAACATGTTCACAAAATGGGCACAAAAGAAGATAATGGATATATGTTCTGTCATTATCATTATTATTAGCAACTTAAGTTAAAGTAAAATTGCAAGGTGAAGAAAGTCAGGCTGGGTTTTTTTTTTTTTCCAAAAAGGATTATGCGGCATGTACATGTTCCCAGAAGGCCCTCCACCAATTCCATCCCAGTACTTTTCTCTGTATTGTGGAATGTCTGAATCACATGTCTGTGCAACCACTCACACATCTCTAGCACTGGATGATGCGTTGCATCATGGCTGACACTATATGGTTTCCTGTGTAGCCCAGGCAACTTCACAATAAACAATAATTTTGAGTTGAACGAGAAAATAAATCAATGCATTTATTACTAACTTGTATTAATTCATTCCTCTTAAAGGCTTCCCCTAATAGCTTTTAATTAAAAAAAAAATCTAAGAAATAACCCTCAGTACTGGGGACATCCAAAGTTTTTCTAAATAGTAATGTTTCCTGGATTGATAAACCTGCTTAAGTTCCTTTTTATCTCTACTTAGTTATTGTCAGTAGCACTGTGGTGATTGATCTTCCTTTTTTTTTTAAATAAAGATTTATTTATTTATTTGAAAGAGCGAGCGAGAACATGAGTGGGAGGAGCAGAGGAAGAGAGAATCTCAAGCAGACTATATGCTAAGCGTGGAGCTCGATGTGGAGCATGGAGCCCAATGGGATTCGATCTTAGGACACAGATCACAACCTGAACCAAAACCAAGAGTCAGAGCTTAACCGATTATGCCACAGTGCCCCTGGTGATATTCCTTTTCAACTATGTTGATTAGTCTTCAAAACTTTCAGGTTTCTCCTATAGCCTAACAAGTAGAGCTCAAAAACATAGCCACACAAAAGCCACTTGTCACCTGACTTCAAGTTTGAAGTCAAGTTTTTTGCATTTTATCCAGTTTATCCAGTTCATACTTTTCTATTTCAGCCAAAAAAAATTATTCTTCTGTCAACTTTCCCTTTACCACTCTTTATGAGTCACAGATATTCAAATATTAAGGATATGATACAAATCTTGCCCATATAATTTTAGACTGCTCAAAACTAATATATGTTATCCTACAATATTCTCATGCAATTCAAACTATTGTGCCTCCTCACATTGTTTTATAGATATATTATTCTATATTATTTTATCTTCTCATATGTAAAGTAAATTGGTTGCCCATTTTTCTCATACTAGAGTTTGCTACTCTGATACTAGGTCCTGGAGAACAGGACCATATATGACATTATAAAATAATAGATATCTTAGTATCTATTATTTTGTATTTGAGAGCTGTATTTGAAAGCTGGATATAAATAAATTGTTATGAACAAGTGGTGATGTAGGACCAGGATGGATTTCAAATGATGGTTTTAATCTTACTTGATTGCATACTGTACAAATCAATGACAAGGATAGACAAGGAGCTTTTTTTAAAAAATATTTGAATGTGGCTACATTTAATCCACATTTTTTTTAAATTCTCAAAATCAGCTCATAACCAGCAACTAGGATAAAACAGTTTCCTTGGTGCCATGTGTTTCATAAGCACAGTAGATTTATTGTAGCTGCAGTTACAATGTATTCTGATATGAATATATTGATATATTGATATTAGTATATTGATATAAACAAACTGAAATTCAAGAAAGAATTTCTTTTTTTAAGATTTATTTATTTTAGAGAGGGGGGAAGGGGCAGAAGGAGAGGGAGAGAGAGAATCTCAAGCAGACTCCCTGCTAAGTGGGGAGCCTAAAGAAGGGCTCGATCTCCCGATCCTGACATCATGACCTGTGCCAAAATCAAGAGTCAGATGCTTAACTGATTGGGCCACCCAGGCACCACACAAGAATTTCTTAAGTACTCAGCACCACTAATACACTAAATGGAAATCTGTTCATTAAGCAAACACTTATCGAGCACTTACTATAAATTAGACACAATGGTAAGTACCAAAGATAAAAGGATGAATAAAACATACTATTAGGAACTCACCATTTAGGCACTTAGATAATGTATGCATACATAAGTATTAAGACTGATTTGGTTCAAAATTTACATGAAAAGTATTCAGAAATGTACCTAGAAATACTGTATTTCCAAAGTCATAAAATACATGTCTGAAAATGGGTGTGCAGAGTGAAACTAATTTTGATTTGTTTCATTTTACTGAATTTGTACACTCCAGAAAACTACTGCTTTCCCAACATCCCCATTATTATTGAAGCCAAGAAACTTTTACTTTCTGAAGCTTATGATGTTCAAGTTATCCTTGATGTCTTTTGCTGCTAGACTGCTGATTATAAGTGATACCTGAATATTTCACTCCAGCCTGCAGTCCAAGTCCCTTTCAGCTGCCATGACATCGTCTAATTTGGCGCTGGTCTGTACCACTTCCTTCTCACCCCTGCCTCTACCCTCTGCCTGAGAATAGAACAGGGTTCCTCCATTCTCATCTTCCATGTTGCTCCCAAGACAAGTGCTCACACCCTTCTTATGTAAGGAAATGTCCTGCAAATCACTGTGTAAAGCTGTTAGGGAATATCAACAACAATCTAAGTGGGGAATTTTCAAAATACCTAACAAAGTTATCAAATCCAAATGTCCTGAGTATTTGTATCAACAATGCTTTCTCTCACTTCTCCATTCATAGCTCATTTTACTTATAACTTATTTGCTTATTTTGCTTATTTGGTATTTATACTATCTTATGAAATTTATGATACTTTTTTTTTTGCTTTTTTAAATTTGGAATTGCATATTCAATGATTATATGCTTTTATAAGTAAAGTGCTGCATTAGGTAGACACTATGAGACTAAGAAATGAGTGAAACACAATTCCTGCCCTTAAGTAGCTAAGACTATATGTCCTATAGCAGCTAGGGCAACATCATGTACATAAAAGTTAATACACATTTATTGAATCAAAGAGGCACCAACTGTAGAAACTCAATACATCCTCTGCCATACATAATTAGAATGAGGATCAAAATAAAAACTCCATTAATGAAGAACTATAAATTCATGGACAACATGTAGAGTGGTTAAGAGCATAATGAGAAAGTGAATCAGACAGACCTCAGTCAAATCCTGGCTCTACTGTTTACCAGCTATCTAATCTTAGTAAAGTTACTTAATTTCTTTGAGTCCATTTCTTTATTGCTATAATGAAGATTATACCACCTCACTCACAGAATAATAAAAGTAAAATGAGATAATGTAAATAAAGTAATTTACTCAGTGTCTAGCATATATTACGTGTTTAAAACAAACAAGTTTTTATTGATTGTTCATTTATTCTACAAATATTACTAAGGACTTGCTATGTGTTTTTGTAATACAAAAGCAAACAGTATTTAAAAATTCACTGTCAATCACTCCTACTATTCACATTATCAGGAGTGAACTAGAAAAGTCTACCTTGCTACATTTCCTGCATAGACAGATTGATAGTTAGATAGATCTGCCTTGTTTAAGCAACCAAGACATAAGCCAAAACTGAAGCCAATGATATATATCATTTAGATGAAGAGCATTCATTCAATAAAATTTTATCTTACATCTAATTTGTGCCAGCAAATTGCTATGCACTAGAGATACTAGAAATCAGACACCACCAACTCCTATATTTTTTAACTGTATTCAGAAATTGATCAATTTCCAAAAAGAAAAAAAAAAGACACAGTGGAAAGTCTTGCCTTCACGGATAACTGAATTCTCTGATTATGCAATAAACAATCAGGATAATTATGGTTTCTTGCCCTTGGGTCTTCTATATAGCTCCCTTTGCCTTTCATTCCCCTGGGATTATTAGACCGACTGAATCCCTTTTACCCCCAGGAAAAATTTCTCAAAATCATTCAGCTGATACTGTCCCAAATCCTTCTTTCCTGTCCCCAACCCGAATACCCAAAACTCCAGCTCAGAGAGACAGAATGAACCATCATAGATGTCCATAGAATTGACCTGGAATAGACAGGGGTATCACACCTACAATCCTCTCTCCCAAAACACAAAGTCTGTGGCGAAGCAAAGAGGTGACCTGAGTGGGGATAAAAAGATTGGCAAGGATGAGACCACAATCACTGTGGCAATTACCACATGCCTCATGGGATGTTTTATGGGCCACACAAATCATTGTATCAACATCTAATGATGGGCTGATTTTTAAAGGAGTCAGTTTTCCCTTTGTACCCTCAATGTGACACTATATGATAATGAACGTATATTATATGTTCCTTTAGTAGAATGTGGTTTTAATGGTTAAATTCAGATCTATAATCAGGTAATCCCTCAATGTGACAATATGGTAGTAAACATGTATTATATGTTCCTTTAGTAGAATGTGGTTTTAATGGTTAAATTCAGATTAGGAATAATAAAATATTCATATTCATTCTTTGGCCTTTTAAAAAATCAGATCATTTTTCAGAACAGTTGAGCTATAAGTGCTTGAGCCTCTTCTCTTTAACTCCAACTAAAAATCCTTCCTGAATGTCAATTAAAAATGTAAATACTAGCTGGAATCTGACCTTATGAAATCTGTGGTAAGTGACTCACTTGAAAGAATCTAATAGAGTTTGTTTTTGCCAAGAAGAAAAACAAATTTTTGAACACTAACTCTGAATTCTCCCAGGAGAAATGGCAGAAGAAATTGTGACTATCCAAAAGCAACTTGAAGAGTTTGCCAAGAGTTAAGGGCTGGAGAGATCTTTGATTTCTGCTATCCTACTTGCATTGCATCCTCTGAAAATAGATTTATACATCAAGAGAGATGCAAAAAAGCAAAATTGCAATGAAAGCCCAATTAATTACTGACTGAACTTCCATACAATGAATCCAAACAAAGTTAACTAACTCTTAATATTAACTATTAACTAAATGTAAATAATAACACTTTTAATCTACATTTTCCTAATAATAATAGTTGACCCTGGTCATGTAAAAGTATATAGGGGAGAAATGTTCTTCTCTATAAGAAATGGAAGCAAGAAAATAAATGCAGTCCAATGGTACATCATTTTACTGATAAAATGAAAAATCCTCTGCAAATTTCATCTATCAGCTTATGAGCTGACTTAGCAGTTAAGAAAATTCCCTGAGGAGGTAGATGGGCTGCCCTTGTGCCTTTGAGAGGGCATATGTTCTCCAGAATTGAGAGAGGAGAAATCAAACTTAAGTTTAGGTTGTTGTGTAGAGTATACTTAATTGAAAATCCTGCTATTCCTATGATTGAGAAAAACTGTAACATATTTAAGAAAAATCAGAACCCAAAGCTAAGAGAGTGCATGAATATGTGTATACCAAAAAGGTTTGAAGTTATTTGAGCTAAAGTCTTAAGAACTATTTTATGATAGTGCAATGTCTCCCTGTCCAGAGCTGGCAAGCTCTGTAGAAATCATCTAGTCGAACTCTTTGTTTTATGGTTGAGGATACAAAGCAATGTCACAAAGAGCAACACTAGAGTACAAAGCAGCTTTTTAAAATTTCACCATAAAAACAACTAATAAAATGTATATAACCTATAAGAGTCAGATAAAATTATATTGTAATTCATATATACTAAAATGTGTTCAGTTAGGAGCATTTATTTTTAATGAGTGACATTAAGAGATGATTCTGAAGTCAATCAACACTAGTAATTACAGCTATGCATTTAGATTTCTACGAGAACACTAATTTCTCTGTACCATCAAAGTCTCCTAACAAAAACACTGAAACCTAACAGTTACTTATATAGTAGAGGATAGAGGCAGAGAGAAGTATACTTAAGTCATTTTGCCCTTAAGTTGTATAAAAAGCATCATCTGTAGACAACAAACTAAGGTACCTATGTGATCATGAAGGGGAGTAGTTCCCCTAAAGAGGGACTATTTGAATGCTACTCTCCAACAATAAGTTCCATATGGGTAGAAACTTACCTGTTTTGTTTACTATGAAACCCCACTGCCTAGAATAGGGCCTGCCACAAAGTAGTAGTTCAAACCATGTGTTTAAAAAACTGTTATTAGAAACCTCTTGAATTTCTAATAATTGGGAATTAGTTGAGTAAATCTCGGCACATCCATGTAATTGAGTTTGGGCAGATATAAAATGCAAATTTTAGAGGTATATTTATTGACAGGGAGAGACACCCATGATGTAAGTTGTTCTCTATGTTGAATGAATAAAATGAGATTATAAAACCATAAGTCACCATATGATTCCACCCATGTCTGTATATAAGATAAATAAAATAATGGTTATATTCACATATAAATACTTAAAGAAATATATATCAAAATGTAACATTAGTTATTTCTGGGTAGTGGGGATACAGAGAATTTCATTATAGTTTTTTTCTTATGTTTTATGTGCTATAATAATAATTTATTGCTTGTGGAATTTTTAAGTTATTTTTAAAAGGACATTTGGCCCACTGTATGCTTATATGGAAGACTGATCAGGTCAAGCAAAGGTGGAGACTGAAGATAAGAGCTCCAGAAAGTGAAAAGGTCCTTCATAGGTTGGTGAAAGCTTAAAAAGGGATTTTTAAAAATTAAAAATCCTCCTGGGATTAAAAAAAGAGAGAAAAAAAGAGCAGGGAATAGAGTGGGGTATGTGAGGATAAACAGCCCTATATTGTTCTGTGTGCCAGAAAAATAATACCAAAAAAAAAAAAAAAAGAAGAAGAAGAAGAAGAAGAAAAAGCCAAAGTAGAAGAGAGTCTCCAAAAGAAACTTATACTCATTCTCAATAATTTACAGAGTATGTAAAAAAAGAGGATGAGATAAATGTTTTAACCATGAATTATCCATTATAACCATTTGCAAAAGTGGTACTGAAAAACACTTCTAACATGCTGACAATGATCAAAGAGTTGATGATACTCTGATTTGGAACTGTTTTGAAACATTTTCCTTCAAGTATCACAACATGTGATAAAGACAAAACATAAACTTAAAATGATGAACCCAGTTAAATATCCTAAACTCAGTCATCCAAAAGGCTTGTGGTTACAGAGGAATTCTATTTGACAACTTAAAGTTATAATGTCCTAGATTAAATCTCATCTTTTGGCTAAGTCTTCAATGATATATTTCCAACACTGTATTCATGCAGTTTAATTTTGTTCATTTTCTTCACAATTGAACTCATAATCAGTATAATGAATGTCTGATTAAGGCTAAACATTTGCTGCTTTGGTCCATCTTAATGATTTCCACCTTTGTCACCACAGCATTGTCATTTACTTTTTTCTAGTCATTGCTTATACACTAATGAATAATGACAGACATGTTGTTAAAACTGAAATAATGGCTGGAAAAGAATATTGCCACATGGTAACTAGAAATATGCATTAAATGGCAAAGAGGGTAACATATGGTAATGTATAACAGGCAATTATTTTTAAACATAAAAAGAGGAGGACTGCAGGAACCCTACCGTATTCTCATGAACCTCTTCGACTAAGGTTAGGCAGGTATTGGTAGAAGAAAAAGCTGAAACATAGAAACTAACAGACCCACATCAGTGACCAAGACAATATCAAATATCAGACTGCCTATCTTCCTGATTAGTGCTTCAAAGAGACTGTGTCTTTAGATCACAAGACAACCTTTCCCCCAAATTTTGTAGAAATCACATGTGGTAGAGGCTCCCTTAATTAATCTGTTCCTTCCATGTAAATGAAAATCACCTAGCAAACCTTAGTATTTCACTAAACAAACTTCTAATTTGTCATATCTTCAGCTAATAATTTCATTAGGAAAAGAAGAATAAAGGCAGTTTTGGAGATTTCTAATTCATTTTAATCTCAAATCTTACAGATAAAGCATTGAGAAAAAAGTCACTGGATAAAATTTTTCCTATATCAGTCAAAGACCATATCTGTTTCTTCTTTCAATAAAAAAATAAAATAAAAATTGTCCACTGCACCCTATTTGTATAGCTGTCCCAAAACACCAGCTACACAGCTCCTGTGTGATGAAGACAGACTCCCAAATAGATGTGTTTCACTAAGTATTATCATCCAATGTCCAGTTCACTCACCACACATCATGGCTTCTCGGCCTCACCTTAATTTAAGCCCTGTTCATCTGCACAGGGAATAGCACAGAAAAGGAACAGACAGTAAAAGAGCATGTAGGACTTCTCTCTCTGGAAAAATGGTGGATTAGACATCCTTAAAGCATCCCCATTACCAAAAACTGAAAATGTTGGACTTTAAAAATTAAGCTTTCTTAAATATAAAGCTAATTCTGCAAAGAAGTAAGGAAAATACTCATAAAAGACTAATAAACTAGAAGTAAATAGAAAATTGTTAGGAGTAATTTAAGCCTGCAGCTATTATAAGGGTATCTGCAACCCAAGAAATCTATTTCTAATAATTGCTAAAGGGGATAAGAAACAAGGCCTTGGCCCACTTGGAGTAGACTTGAAACCTGAATACATACAGCTAGAAAAAAAGAAAAAAAAAAGCACCTCTTTAAAGAAACTTTTATAGTGAAAAAGCAAATTTTAAACATCCACCGAGGGAGATAATAAGGAATTTTTTTTTCTGGTCTTGGGTCTGTAAGTGCATGTGTGTGTGTATATGCACATGCACAGGTGTGGAGAGGCACAGTGGTTTTGTCTTTGCAAAACAGGTGGGTCCAAGTGTAAATTATAAAATAAAGGAAAAAATAATATTTAAAAAATAAGTTTTTTACATGCTATAAAAATCAGATGACACATAAAAAGCCCTCAAAAAAGTAAAAAAAAAAAAAAGAAGAAGAAAAGAAAGAAAGAAAGAAGAGAAAAAGAAAAAAAATCAAATATATTGGTAATCACAATGAATGTACATGGACTAAACTCCCCAGTTAAAAGACAAAGATGTGCAGAGAGAATTTTAATGTTTTTCAATCTAGCTTTGGGTTTGTTTAAAGAGATGTATGTAAAGGGAAAAACAGAATATTAATTAAATATTATCAAAAGCAAAAGAGTATAAATATATCACATAAGACAAATTTTAAGACCAAAAAAGCACAGTGTTAATAAGGGACCACGTAATAATAATGTTTTAGTCTAAGACAAGGACATACCAATTTGACGCTTGCATTTATTTATCAACATAGCTTCAATTATATATAAAGCAAAAATTAATAGAAATACAACAAGAAATTGGCAAATCCACCATCATAGTATTGGCTTTCTAAAGGTCCCTTTCTCTGTAATTGAGAGATTAAGCAAACAAAAGAAAAATAAATTAGAGTCAGATGTTTCCATGGCAATTAATATATCTAATCTAATAAAAATATATAGAAGTCTCCTCTCAACAATAAGAAACATTTTTCTCAAGTGTACAGGAGGAATTTATGTAAACTTACAATGAAAAGACATAGAGCAAGTTTGGAAAGTTTCTTACCAGCCGTAGGCTTACTTGGACCAAAAGGAAATTAAGATAGGATTCAATAAGAAGAAGATAACTACACATAGCAGAAGATAACACACATATTGGAAACTTTAAACACAACTGTAACTAACTAACAGGTTAAGGATAAATTAGATGAAATGAACTAATTACTTAAAAAGAAATGTAATTACCAAAACTGATATAGGAAGAAAAAATACCTGAATAATTAAGGAATGAAATCAGTGGTTAAAAATCATCACATTAAAAAAAAATCATGCCTAGAGGAAATGTCTACTAAAGTTGAAGCAACACACAATTCCAATGTTACATATATATCACTAGAGACTAAAAATAGTGAACACTCACCAAATCATTTAGAGATATCAAAACCAGACAAAAGCATTTCAAAGAAAATAAAATTATAGACAAACCCACTCATGAATATAGATACAAGAGCCCAAATAAAACGCCAACAAACTAAATTCAATAACATAGATAGATAGATAGATAGATAGATAGATAGATAGATATAGATAGATAGATAGATAGATAGATAGATAGATAGATAGATATAGATATAGATATCTCCAAACTGGGATTATTCCAGATATGAAGACTGATTTACCAGTAAAAAATTTATTAATGCACATCACCATATTAACACATCTAACAAGAAAAATCAGATTGTCTCCTTAATAGATTAGAAAAAGCATATAAGAAAATTAAACTGACATCCAAGATTTAAAAAAAAAACATCAAAAACAATTCATAACATAGGAATAGAAGAGAATGCCTTGAACTTAATAAAAAAATATAACCACAGGGGCGCCTGGGTGGCTCAGTCGTTAAGCGTCTGCCTTTGGCTCAGGGCGTGATCCCAGGGTCCTGGGATCCAGCCCCATATCGGACTCCTCCGCTGGGAGCCTGCTTCTTCCTCTCCCACTCCCCCTGCCTGTGTTCCTTCTCTTGCTGGCTGTCTCTCTCTCTCTGCCAAATAAATAAACAAAATCTTAAAAATATACATATATAACCACAAACAAGGGGGGCCTAGGTGGCTCAGTCCATTAAGCATCTGACTTAGCCTCAGGTCATGATCTCAGGGTCCTGGGATTGAGCTCTGTGTTAGGCTCCTCTTTGAGTGAGGAGTCTGCTTGTCCCTTCTCTCTGCCCTTGCCCCTACCTGTGTGTTCTCTCTCTCACTCTCTCTCAAATAAATAACTAAAATCTTAAAATATGGATAGATAGATAGATAGATAGATAGATAGATATCTCCACAAGCAATACAACAAAACATACATTCATATTTCCCTTAAAAGCGAGAAAAGGATGTTTTCTATTACCATAGCCAGGAAAATGACACCAAAAAATGCAATAAAATGGGTCAGGATAGGAAAGGAAGAAACAATATTGTCATTATATGCAGATTATAAACAGAGAAACCTGAAACAATATACAAATTATAAGAATATGAGTTTAACAAAATTGTTAGATATGACATAAATGTAAAATAATCAATGGCATTTCTATTTAAGTCACAAAGAGTTTTAAAAAGCTTCTCCAATAAGTTCATTTATAATAAGAAATAAAATAACTAATAAATACCCATTAACACATCTAAGGAAAGTGGTGTTTCATCTTCATAGAAAAAAATAAAATCTTTGCTGAAAGATCTTAAAGAAGAAGACCTTTTTAAAAATAGAGTAATTGACCACATTCATGGGATGATTACATTTAAAAATTTCAGTTTTTCAAATTAATTGCTTTAAGGCATATCAAAATCATAATACCTGCAGAACTGTCAGAGAACTTGACAAAACGATACTAAAATGTACACAGAAGAGATGACATACTTTCCCTGCAGAGCTTAGCACTTACTATAAAAATGTAACTAACATAACATGGGATTAGCAAAAAGATGACAAAGAAATAAACAGAACAGAAAGAATTAGACCTACAAATATATGTAAGTTTTGATATATAACATGAGGAATCATTGATCAGTGGGGCAATAATGGTGCTGGAATCTCCATATGGAAAAAAAAAGAAAGAAAGAAAGAAAATCATGTAATTACCTCATAACATATCCAAAAACTCAATTCCAGTTGAAATAAGCACTCAAACATAAGAAATAAAATCTTGACACTTGTAGAAGAAAATATGAGAGCAACTTTAAGATTTCCAGATAAGGAAAGACTGCCATAAGAAGACACAAAGAACACAAACCATGAAGAAAATGATTGAAGAAATTAAAAGATGAATCAAAAACCAGAGGGAATATATTAGTGGTAGATGTGATGTTCAATACATATCATCAAGGAAGGATTGATATCTAAACCTCATTTTAATAAATCCTACAGATAAATTAATAAGACAAAAAGCCAATAAAATGTGCAAGTGATATGAAGAAGGATTTTACAGAAGGAATATGAAAAAATATATGAAAAGATACTCAACCTCATTAGTAATCAAAAAAACTGCAAATGAAAGAGAACCTTATGTGCAACATATTTGCAGAAATGTAAAAACCTGAAAATGTTGCTGAGGATACAGAGCTTGCAAACTTTTGTAAAGGAATTTTGGGAATGTAATAGATACAACCTTTGGGGGGAAATTTTATCTAACAAAATCAAAGACGTGCATCTCATTATCCACCCACTTTAATCCTACCGATAGAAACTATAAGAATTCTGCCACATGTGCATTAGGAGAAAAGTCAGAGAATCATACCAGTATTGATTCTAATAAAAAAAAATCCAGAAATCACTCAGATGTTCACCAATAAGAGAATAAGCATGATCTTCATTCAGCAAAACACTTTACATTTGCAAAAATGACAAACTAGAACTGCACTTATCAATACGGATGAATCTCTCAAACAATTTGTTAAGCAAAAACATAAACTGCCAAGATGACATTTTATTCATGTAAAGTACAAAAAATATGCAAAACTAGATATAGTGTTTAGAGATAAAAACAGATAGTATAAAATCATTACTAAAGGCAACTTGTACAAATTTAAGATTGAGGGTACCACTTTGAGAGGAGGGTAATTATCATAGTATTTCTTATATTTACATATTTTAGATAATTCATATTCATTTTTTAAAATCCTAGTCTTTTAAAGCATGTAACAAGATCAATTCAAGATAGCAGATTGGCACAAATCTTCTTATAAATTCCAACATGGCAGGAAAAAAAAAAGGCCCTAAGAAAACAATTCAACACTAACTGTAGTCATCAAGAAGAAAGGATGTCATAAACAAACCAGAATAAAGATTTCTAGAAGAGAGAATAATGATGCATCAAACAAACAGAAATCACAGTGAGAAAACTGTCAACCCAAATGGCCTGAAAAAAAGGCAATTGCCAAGGTGAGAACCTTTCTTCCCAAAGGAGCTCCAGAGAAAGCAAGCTGAGTCAGCAAATTCAAAGAGCAGGACAATCCTGGGACAATTAATTAAAAGACCATCAGTCAAACAGTTCCTTCTGTGCCAGTATTGGCTTTCGTTCTCCAAGACAAAAAACAAAGCATCTAGAAATACCATCATTTGCTTCCCAGGATAAAACCTTAAGAATTACTTTCCAAACAAAGGAAAATCTTCCCTGAGAGGGCATTTAGCCTAGATATCCAGGCCAGAGAGAAAAACAAATCAAACTTCCTCAAAGGGCAAGGAGATAACTTAGTAGTATGTAAAGCCCAGAAGTGAAATATACCAAATTTTACCCACAGACTTCAGCCTGTTGTTGTCTATGAACCTCAAAGAAAGCCTTTTATGAGCACATATTATTATTTTCAGATAAAATGTGATAGTGGTACAAGACCAAAGCATTAAGTTAAAGAATACGTATATTGATATTAATAAAAGACATAATCCACATAGAGGTTTAAATTTTGTAGATCAACATAGCATTCAAAGTTAACACTTCTGGATATATTAGAAGATACTTTCAGAAGTTATAACCAAATTAATATACCTCTACATAAAAACAATAAAGTACCCCAAATACAATTTTAGTCATTTTAATAATAATCAATCAATAAGCTTATAATAAGTAGACATATAAATTTTGTATGTGACAGAAATTACACATGTTGCCAATTGTCCTTTGTAATAATTATAAAATTTGAACATGTATTAGGCTTACTTAAAAATCTCAATAAATTCATACAAGTGATATTTAAATAAACTGGTCAAATTCTCAGATTAACAACAGAAAGTTGGCCAGAAAATTTCTCAAGCTACCGTAACTGATAGTAAAACAGGAGGAGAAAAGCATGAAAATGTCTCAGAATATCCATTTTGGATTTGTATGAAATTCCTAAAAAACATATTAGCAACAATCCAACAGTTTCTTAACAAAATAATACCTCACAGCTTTAAATGAGTTATCCAAGAATGCAAAATTTTATATATGTATACATATCTATATATACATTTTATGTGTGTGTGTGTGTATATATATAATTGATGCCAAAATAAATTAGCAAAAACTTAACACTTATTCCTGATGTTGACCATTCTAAGCTAGGAATGGAAGGCAACTTCCTCAACTTGAAATATATATGCCCCCACCTCCATAGCAAAATATTAGGAACATCCCATTAAAGTCATAAAAAAGAAAAGAATACCTACTACTACAATTACTGTTCTCCATTGGTTTAGATATCCTAGCCAATGAAATAAGACAAGAAAACATGAAGAATAAATATGGAAATAAAAGAGGAAAAAAGTTAATATTTGTTGATGATAGTATTGCTTACCTAGACTATCCAAGAAAATGTACAGAAAACTTGAGTAAAAATCTTCAATCAAGTGGCCAACTAAAGAACAATTTAAAAAAAAAAGCTCTTCAATATATTATTAGTAACCAATTTAAAAATATTAATAAATCTCAGAGGGGACCAGTCATGCACTCCCCCTCTCAAAAAACCTACCAAATCAAGGAAAAAATGTCCACCTGAGGCATATCATTTTGATTTAAGAATACCCAGGATAAAACAAAAAAGATTTTAAACTTTTCCAGAGAGAATGAAAGGGGTCACCTACAAATGATTTGAAATGAGAATGGCATCAGATTTTTAAAAACAACATTGGAAGCTATAAGATAATAAAGCAATGTCTTTAAAACTCCAAGGCATAAAGGATTCCAAATTGAATGCTATCTTCAGTTCAACCATCAAAAAATTATGAGGCAAGAACTTTCAGTCATGCAAAGTCTCAGAAAAAAAATTTAAAGGAAGCTAACTGAGAATGCTTCAAAATAAAGGACTAGCCCAAGGAAGAGAAGTCCTAGTGGACAGAAGTAAAAGGCATTCCCAGATGATGTTGAAGGAAAGCCCATGGATGGCAGCTACACTGTAGAACTAGAGAACAGAATGGAACCAGAGTTAGAGGGCTCCAGAAGGAATGTGTCCAAGAGAAAGGAAATCAAACTAATATTAACTAACTGATGTGTTTGTTTTATTGAGAGGAGTTTCACATATTTGTTTGTGAGTGTAGGAGATTTATAAAAAACTAGGCAGAGAAAAATAAGAATTATTTACTAGAATAAGGACAAAAAATGTTGTATAAGAATGGAAACAAAGTTACAGAATGTAATACAGCTCATGTGAAAAATATTAGCATAGTCATAATGATGTGCCTGAATAGTGAATTAACTTAAAATGTCATATAACTGTAATGGGGTGGGAAGGAGTGGGACCAGGTAAGAAAGTGAAATTCTTATCACACTGGGTAGAAAGTAAATATGAAAGACAATCCTAACCAATGAACAATGACAACAAAATCTTACCAGTAAAGCATGATATTTAGAAACATACATAGCCAAAGAAACTGCTAAAAATATTGAAAATTCTTGTTTCTGGGGGTGGGAACTGGAGTGCAGTATTGTTGATCCAGAGGTAGACTGGTAAATGTCTAAAATTATGTTCTCTGGGAAAAAAAACCCAAACCCTAATTTGTAGCATGTGCCAATTTCCGTGGCACTCCCGCCAAGGCTGATTAAAAGCTACCAATGTGTCATCCCTGAACACAAAGTTGTGAAGAGACCCATACAACTGTCTCCAGCACATCAGTGTTCCAGATACAAGGACAGGTATTTTGTACTATTTGATGTTAAAACTTTGTACATGTATTACTTCAAAAAATACTTAAATACATTAGTTGGTTCAATTGCTTAAATTTTTTAAAATGATATTCCTTACGTTCCACATACGGGCACTGGGTGTTATACACAACTACTGAATCATTGAACGCTACAACAAAAACTTATGATGTACTATATGCTGGCTAACGGAACATAATAAAAAATATATCTACATATATATATATATATATATATATATATATATATATATGTAGATATATTTATACACACATACATGTAGATACATATATGTATATATAAAGCATTCTTTGTAAATTAAAACAAAAACAAATTTTAAATGATAATAATGATACCCGTATTACAAATAATAAAAAATTATCAAATGCCTAGGAATAGATGCAGTTGGAAATGTTAAGGATCCATACCAAGAAAATTAGAAAACCTAACTAACAGTATTTAAAGGCCAAAAAAGAGGGGCACCTGGGTGGCATAGTCGTTAAGCATCTGCTTTCGGCTCAGGTCATGATCCCAGCGTTCTGGGATCGAGCCCCACATCGGGCTCCCTGCTCAGTGGGAAGCCTGCTTCTCCCTCTCCCACTCCCCCTGCTTATGTTCCCTCTCTCGCTGCCTCTCTCTCTGTCAAATGAATAAATAAAATCTTTAAAAAATAAAAATAAAATAAAGGCCAAAAAAGAGACTTTTTCTTACCTGGCAGATTCCATATAATTAAAATGTCAAAGCTTCACTAATTAATTTTTTAATTAATTGAAACCTTAATCTAATCTAAATAGGCTTTTTAATAGAATTTTATAAGCAGATTCTAAATATAATCTAAAAGAGTAAGAATTATGGGCACCTGGGTGGCACAGTTGGTTGGTTGCATACTCTTGATTTTGGCTCAGGTGGTGATCTCAGGGTCATGAGGTCTAGCCCCGAGTTGGGCTCCTCGCTCAGCAAAGAGCCTGCTTGGGTTTCTCTCTTTCCCTCTGCCTCTCCCTGCCCCCCTTCCTCTCTCTCTCTCAAAATAATAAACCTTTATAATAAATAAAGAGCAAGAATTCTATGAGATTATCACTTAAAAAAAAAGAATAAAGAATAAAGAGTGAGCACCTGCCGTACTATGTTGAAATACACCATAAAGCCATATTCATTTAAAGATGTTATTGGCATAGGCCACAGAAATATACAATACTAATAAATGAAATACTCAAGTGAGTGGGGAGAAATTGGACTGCTCAAAATTACATGAGGAGTAATGGATATTCTTATAGAGAAAATATTAAGTTGAATTATTAATTTAGACCTCTTTGTGATATATTAAAAAATCAACTGCAGATAAAAATCTAGACTTTTTTTAAACTTTAGAAGCAGTTAAAATACAGATTTGTCTTTAAATTTGAAGTTTAATAGATCTTCCTAAATTAGATATAAAAGCCAGAGGCCTTACAGGAAAAGACACACTGAAATAAATAGTAATAATTTCTAGGGACTATATATAATAATCAAAAATTAAAAGGCAAATAACATCAGGAGTAAGGATTTGCTATATACATTATTAATCAATATCTACATAAAAAGTTTCTATAAATCAATGAGAAAAACACAAATAATTGAATAAAAAAAGTAGTCAAAGCACAAGACCAAACAATTCATAGAAGCTAGGTAAATAGCCAATAACATATTAAAAATATGCTCAACTTCACTAATAATTAGGAAAATGCCTAAGGAAATGATAGAGATACAATGTTTTACCCACAAAATTGGCAAAAATTAAAAAGCATGTAGAACAACAGTCTCTTTTTTTTGCACTGCTGGTAGTAATCCAAATTGATACAACTGTCTGGAAAACAATTTAGCAATATCTATCTAAAGTAAAGGATCATGCCTTTTGTCATAGTGTCTGGGGTCAAGGTGTGAAAGTCTGTTGACTGCTAGGCCCAATTTAGCAGATGATTCCTTGTATCTCCATTTGCCTGTATAGATGTAGTTATCAGACTATTCTTTTTTCCCAAATTAAACAAGTTCTAGATAGGTCTAAAGTTTGATAATGTGATATTATCAAAGTCAGAACCCTCAAACTATTAATACCATCATTAATTAGTTACTAGAGGTTTCATTTTTAGTTTATATGAAATATTTTAATAATTACATGATTATTTGTATGTATATGTAGCACTGAAAGAAGAATGTCAATAGCTATCAGTTATTGATAGCTTGCTCCACCCTCTATGTATATTTCATTTTGTAGTTTCAATGCTTTCTTGAGATAAGTATTATTATCCTCAATTTGGAGATGAGGTTTAGAGAGGTTAAGTAACCTGTCCAAAGACACACAGCAAGTTAGTAATTCAAGTACAGATCTGACCATCTCCAAAGATCCTAACTTCTATGTTAACGATTATAAAATAAGAACAGTAAATTAACTGCAAACAGTCAAAAATAATGCAGTCAAGCATGGTTATAGTTATGAATTTTTATTGCATAGAATTAACTACAGGATTCAGTGGTAAAATCACACTATAGAAACATTAAAAAATAATCATTCATTGAATTAATATGTGCAGCACGATACAGACAGAGCAAAGGAGTTTTTAATGTGTTGTTTTCTCTCCTCTTCACAACCTCTCAAAGTGTCTGTTACCTAGCCAAAAAACATAACTATTTATGAAAAATATGATACAAAAATCAGTCCTTAAATAAGGCATTTGTTCATTTTCCCAATCCTCCTTTAAAGGTTCCCCCTGTAGATTATGACTTCTCAATATAACATCTCTTGAGTAATTCCTCGGTTTGCTGATATATTTAAAATAAAATAGCAACAGCCACAGCTAGTATGCAGGCCTGCAGAGTCTTCCTGGCACCAGGAAGATTCTAACTCTCTGCAGCGATCGCTGGTCCACAGTGAATGTGAGCATTTACAGACGGGTGATCCCTCTGCTTTTTCTGATATGTCCAAGACAATGAGGTGTGTAGTGCCAATTCAGGTTCCTAGCTGTATGACATGGTTGCCGAGATGTTTGTTCGCTTTTATTAGTCCACTGTAGATATTGGCTCTCCTCCCAGATTTTCTGCTTTGTTTTCCTAGCTCATGTTTGTTTGGACCATCTGCTTCACTAGATCAGCATTCTTCTCTCCAGGTTCTTCATCTCCATTGCTACAAGTTGGAGTCTTTTTTTTTTTCTTCCCAAGTAACGGCTACCTGAACCTTATCCATTTTTATATTCAATTCTCCAATTTTCTTCAGCAGACTTTTCATTTTTTGGAGAAGACTGTCATTTAATGTGATAGTCTAGAATGGGTTTTCTATTCCAGGTATGGGCTGACTTTATTCAATGCATTTTTTTAACCCAGTAGTACGGTTAAAATAAATTCCTTTGATTTGCCTTATATCATGTCACTGGAGTCCCTCCTATTAACATATTTACCCAGTTGGATAACATATTTCTTTTCAGTCTTAAGCCACATAGCCAAAAGAAATACCAATCTCTATTTTAGCAACAAATTCAACAGAACCAAAAGGCATGTAAGGCACTGTGAGTTCAATCCACACATTAATAAAGGCTAGAGTAGTTCAAAGCCTGAAAGATAACTAAGGCACAAGATCTAAACAAAAAGGAGCCATTAGAGCAGCAGATCAATTTGTGGCAAAAGCAGGCTAACCAGAGACAGTCCAGCCTCACTGACCAGACCAGGAAACGAGTCCGTCCCAACAACAGTGAAGATGAGGGACATGAGGTGTGAAGGACATGGTTTTAAGGGATCATGCACAGAGACAGAGGTCTTGAAAGTTTCTTGGTTTTTGTGTAAAATCTGGCTACATGCCTGTGGTCTGTGCCAAGGCTCTTCTCCCTTAAAAGAGGGTAAACCAAAGTAGTTCAGAAAAACCACTGGAGTACCATACACAAGGTTCCAATGGAGAGGAAGCTAGGCTGTTCAAATAGAGCTGTAACACAAAGGTTATGCTCATAAAATCAAAGCCATAGCCCTAGTTCTGGGACTTGAGACTATATGAACAAAGCTAGCCTCTTATTGAACCTTTAGTTATTACTAAGATTCTAACATTTCACTTATTGTAGGGATCCAATGGCCTTAGAGTCTGATGGATTGAGTCTTCAGTTGGGCCTAAGCAGCCCAAACTAAGAGAAGATGAATGACGCAGATCAGAACACCAAACAGGTCACTATTTAGAGGCCTATACAAATCTGATTTGAGGATTCAAGCTAGAGGTGGAATGTGCCAACACTGAACATATGTTCAAATGGGACTTGTTCTTCATGCCTGTGGCAGACATCATAATTCAATCATAGCATGCTTTCCCACTGAATGCATTCTCTTCATTTGAGATGAAGCCTGTAATTGGTGCCACAATCATAATTGCAACTGGCATTCCATTGGAAGTGAAATCAATTTGCTATCCTTGGTTTGCCCTTTTCTTTTTAATCCTTTGCTGTTAGGTTTTTATGGAAAAATTCAAAGGAATATCATTATCTCCAGTAGGCAGATGTAGTTCCTTTACCTATTAATATGGGGAGAAGGTGGCTGGAAAACATCAGAAGTGCTATTGGAAATTCTGCTGACTGATGAGTACTTTTGCAGGCCAAAAAGTATTTTTTCAGATCTTATCTAGAAGACAGTCGTACAGATAAATTTCTTTAAATATTCCCATAGTGTCCTGAGTTAAACTTTTGTTTAAAAGAAACACAGAGACAAACACAAGGAGCTTTCACTTACATTTACTCAAATATCCCAAAGGGCTGTAGCCGGAGTTTGGCTATTGAGTGAAAGAGTCTCCTGAGTCTATAAGCTCAAACACAATCCTTTTCAGAGTGTAAATGAAGCTGGGCACAATTAGGCAGAAAACGTATCTTTAAAGGAAAAAGAAAGTCTATGCAGGCTGCAGTCCAACTTCAATAAAAAATAAAAGAGAAAGAAAAGCCTTACCCTTGGATAAAGTGACCTTCAGTGGATATAAGTAAGAAACAGTTTTAAGTTTCATGTTCCTTGGATTCTCTCTCTGTCTCTCAAAGAATCATACTTTTTAATATGGAAGAGATAAAATTAATACACATTTTATTTTTTATTTAAAAATTTTTTTAAGATTTTATCCATTCATTAAGAGAGAGAGCATGCTCGTGTGTGCACGATCAGGGGGAAGGGCAGAGGGAAGGTGAGAGAGAATCTGAAACAGACTCCTCTCTTGGAGGGCGGAGCCCTATATAGGACCCAAATGCACAATCCTGAGATCATGACCTGAGCTGAAACCAAGAGTCGGAGGTCCAAATGACTCAGCCACCCAGGTGCCCCAATTAATACACATTTTAAAACTCTACCAGTTAATTGAAACAACTGGGCAACCTGTTCAGTTGCAATTGTAGATATCCTAAACTCAGTTGGGCAATTTTTTAATTGTTAAAAAAAATCTACGTTTCCATTAGTTAAAGACTTAAGACAAATGCTTCCAAAAAAAACCCCAATTCAGTAGAACTAAATATGATTTCCACAAGGTGCTGATTTTTTAAATATATTTTACTTTATTTATTTAAATACTACAAATAAATTCAGACCCAATGTTGCTACATTCTCCAACATTTTAGTAGATAATTGAGCAATGGTTCTTCATCCAAATTATTTATCTTAATACATCCTTATTTTCTTGTTTCTATGACCATGGCTTTGCCCTTAAGATATATCAGTGGTCTTCATAATAGGAGAAGTTCCAGAAACCAATTACTAAGATCTTGTAGAATTTAACAGAATAATTCAAATGGTGCCCAAGAGATTCAGTGTATTTATAACACCAAAAAGAGAAAGGTAGAAAAAGAAACTTGAAAGAAACTCCAAAGTTCTTTTGAGTTCAATAGCTGTCTAACTAAATAAAATGTGATGTGAGATTTTAGGGCAAAAGGCAGCGAAGACTGTTGTGTATTAGTTCTTAAAGAATTGTACCTTCAGCCTGCTAATAGCTGTCATTCCCATAACCTTTGAAGAAATACAAATAGCACCGGAGCTCTGAATTTACCTCTACCTCAGTGATATAGCACTTTTTTTCCTATTTGCAAGTCTTATTCAGCACTTTAGGTTACCTTTTGAAAAACTGCCCACTGGTTGACTGCTTATGATAGATAAGACTTCTAGACTGCTTTTGACAAAAATTATTGCAGATCACTATTTTAACAAATCCCCAATATTAGAACTACATCATCAAAATATTGTTTGTGCTACCTGAAAATATATTGATGGTAGGAGCAAAAGAGTCATTGCTACATGTGATAGAAAGTTACATAGAAATTATTCAGTATTCAAGCACTTCAAAAATGCCTGGTGAAGGAGTTGGAATTTCTAAATTCTGGAGTTCTCAAATATTTAGTCTTGAGAAAATTATCAGAGATTTGAGCCAAAGATGATCTCTCTGTGTCAGCTTGCTTTCCTATTAGGTAAGCAAATAAATATAAGCCCTATCATTTCCTGAGCCATTCCCATCTCAAAGCAAATTACATAGTAACAGGGAAGCAGCTCTCTTTGGAAATAAACATTCTGGACAATTTCTATAATACAGATAACTGCAGAAGAAAGATTTGACTCCAAAAAATTTCATTCTTATTACTTTTAAAATTAATGCAGATGTGCCCATGTCACGGGCCTGAAACACTCAGACAAGTGTGATAGCAAAACAAACTTTCTCTGACCCCCCAAAATGGAAAAATAAACAGAAGTTACCAGGAGATAGATTTCAGCCTAACATCAAACTCAACTTTCAAACAATCAGAATTGTCCTATAATGGCTTCGTTATGGGGAGAAATACCTATTTACAGATGCTCTTAAACAAAAACTTTTTAAGAAATAAGGTAACTGGGCCCAGCATACAACCTAAAAGTTCAGATTCTTAAGCATGTACTTCAGCAAAAAAAGAGAAACATATTTATCTTTTGTCAACCTGACAAACCACTTCCATTAGTAGGCCTCATTTTTTTCATCTACAAAAAGAAGATTCAAGGGGTGCCTGGGTAACTCAGTTGGTTAAGTGTCTGCCTTCAGCTCAGGTCATGATCCTGGGATCCTGGGATCCAGCCCCTGAGTGGGGTTCCCTGCTCAGTCTGTTTCTCTCTCTCCCTCTGTCCCTCCCCTCACCACTCTCTTTCTCTCAAGTAAATAAAATCTTAAAAAAAAAAAAGGAGAAGAAGAAGAAGAGCATTCAAACAAAACAGTAATTGTCAAGTATGTGCATTGTTGTCAGCTCACACAGGGCCAGCCTGATGAGCCATGGACCTTATAAAATTACAACTCCTTTCCTCAGTTCCTATGGGTAATTGGCTGGAAATCTGTTTTTACAAATTACTGAAAGCTACTAAATATCCTCTTGAATGGTTTATTAAATGTTTCTAAAGTTTGGAATTCATAAACAAATGTTGGTACATTACTAGAGCTTACTGAGGCTGAAATTAAGTATTCTATTAAATTTGGTTGTCACACAGCACTGGGGTACAATGTGGATATGCTTTCATATTCTCACAATTTTAGGGAAGGAAGCTTTGTTGCAGATCATAAACAGGAATGTCTTGAGTGGACTGCAGCTTTCACTTGCTGTTATTCTTATTTTAATAATACATTATGATTATATTAACTTCATCACTATTAATTGAGTTCATGTGAGTTGTTGGGTTGCATGTGGAAGTGCATGGATTCATCATTGATAATGTCTGTAAAATACCATTAACTAGTCTTCCACATACTAGACACATGAATCCATGGCAATTTGAAAAAGAATCAGCCATACTTCTACGGCCAAATGATGTAATATTTCATAGAGTAGTAAAGAAGCTTCCCCAAAATATATCTGCTATGTTTCCTTTTCATCACTAGGTACTTGTCTACTAGAATGATCAACTAAATAGAGTATGTCTCAAAAAAATTATAGAAAAGTATATTAAAAATCTAACAAACTGAAAGATTTCTAAGAGCCTTCAGAGCTCAACTTTTTAATTCCAATTCTAAACCATGGAAATCCTTCTCATGTTCAGAAGGGAGATTTGAGAGTGAGTTAACACCATGAGCTACTTGAAGCCTCAAAGGAGCCAGAAGGGAAGCTTTCAGAGAAAAAGATCCAAAGACACAGAGTTATAGATAAGACTTATATGTCAACAGGTAAACAACAGAATCAAGAACAGTAATACACAAGTAAATAGCAATCTTGATAGAGAAAATACTATTGAATGAGGTGTGAGGGTCGCCTGGGTGGCTCAGTCGTTTAGCATCTGCCTTCGGCTTAGGGCGTGATCCCAGCGTTCTGGGATGGAGCCCCACATCGTGCTCCTCTGCTGGGAGCCTGCCTTTTCCTCTCTCACTCCCCCTGCTTGTGTCCCCTCTCTCGCTGGCTGTCTCTGTCAACTAAATAAATAAAATATTTTAAAAAAATACATTGAATGAAGTGTGAGATGTTTTATATCTTAAATCTTGCTTCAAGCTAAAATTCTTTGCTTAGTCATCATAAAGAGATTATCTTAATTCAATATATTTATTTTAAATGAAGAGATTAATTTGAAGACAAAAATTTCAATTATGAGTAAATCCCTCTTCCCCAACCACCAGTCCCTGGAGAAAAAAGGAAGTACAAGGCAATTTTCGAGTTTGCCACAGCCATCTGATGGCAACTCCCTGAACGAAAGCATAAGGTCTCAGAGCTTACATGAGTCTCTTTATCAGTATTGTCGGTATCTCAGGGCTCACTAAAGAATATCCTACAACGTACACACATATAACAGTGTTCTTTGTCAGACGAGGGGACTGAAACCGTGTGTGCTATGAAAGATGCAATAACCATCTTTATCAAATATATTTGAAATAATGTAAAGACATACTAAAAATAAGGATTACGGTTCTCAGCTTCAGGTCTTGACAACAGTTATAAGGTATAACTTGCTTCTAAGAAGAAAACATTAGAAAAGAATGGAATAGAATTAAAATGAGTTACTACCTGGAATATGCAATAATCCACGGCCCTATGGATGTTGACCATAGTACTTGTGAATAACTTAACATCGGGATGAGTGAAATTGTTAAATTGTTTGTGTGTGGTATTTCATGGACACACTACTGACAAAACAACAAAGCAAAGCAAAGCAATTGAAAGTAAAAAAGTTGAAATAACACTAATTCTGTTAATAATGGTATGTTGGAAAAAAATCCCTGCATTTGTACTTTAAAACAATAAGATGAAGTCAAATTATGCATGATCTTCAATCATTTGACTTTGTTTGGATCATTAACAACACATGCAAGAAGAGAACTGAAAAATTCAAGACTTATAAAAACTAGTTCAATATTTTTAATTAGATTGAGCATATTTCTTTTGCTGGTAAAATGACAATTTACTGAGAACATTAATGGATTTTATTACCTATGTTTATAAAATATTTTTATAAATATCACCCCGAAATGTCTGGTTCTGTTTTAGTTCTGTTAGTATCTTCCTCAAAATATTCATTTGTTGTTGTTTTCCTTGGTCAAATCTTGGAGCACTCATGGGGATGCCCTGCATTTGGAACAACATCCAGTACTAGGTGCAAAATGCAGCATTAAATGTTTTGAGAATAGTGAGTAATTACAAAACACTGTACAATTGTAATGCTTCAATGGGCTTTTCGTTCAGTATTGAATTGAATTTAACTCAACCCTTACAATTTTAGAAAATTTCTTAGTAGGAACGACTTTCTATGTGAAGTCTCTTAATGAGCACAGGGCCCAGCACTATAATGTCACTCTCTAATTGAATCTATTATAATAATATTGTGTCGATATGATGCTACTGAACTACCATCAGTAAGACGTACAACGTGAGTTGTTCTGGAGAAGTTCATAGTATATATATATTTTTTCTAAGACCTAGGGATAAAATGTGGGGAAGGAAATATTCACCAACCCATCCATCTTGGCTTCCTTAGCACACTACAGCCAAATCAGGAAAAGAGCTATATAAATTTAAGGCCATTATATAGGTTATTCAGGCCAAAAATGCCTAATTCTCAGGGAGAAGAAGAGTTGTAGGACTTAAATTATCCACAGTGACTGCCTAAGCTGATAAATGTACCAGATAATTTCTAAACTCTCCACTTCACTTTGTCTGTGTAGCTACAACTGTGTTTAGAGAGTCCCACACATGGCTTTAAATTGACTCATTTGTAATATACGGCAGATTATAATTTCATTTATTACTGGGTGTTGCTCTGCACTGTATCATAACTTCAGCCTTTGGACAGCAATCTGAACATTTTTCACCAGTGACCTCTACTTTATAGAAAGTACTATGTAGTTATTACCTACCAATATAAAAAACAATTTCAGTAATTTCAATGAATTATCCACATAACAGCTCACAATATTATTTTAACACAACAAAGTTAAAATGAGTTTGCATTATTTTTAACTAGCTATGAAAATCTATCCAAAGATTTTAAATGAAATGATACCTACTTCAACTGCACAGAAGTTATTATAAGCCTTACATCAGAAAGTACTCATTACGGTTCCTTCTAATTCAACTTTTTTTTTAGCAATTATAAATTGGCTATCATTTCCAAAAGTTGGCCTCAGTTCAAAAATAAACTTTCCAAAGTAATCAAACCTATTTTCAATATCCATGCATCATAATCTTCAAAACTCTTACCTTTTTTTTTTTTAAACTGGAAGCTTTTGTGTGTAAAAGGAATGCTTAAGAAATAATCGTTGCATAATGTTTTCTGTTTCCATATTGGATTTTCATAAACATCTGATTAAAATTTTTATCTGTGATCATAAAATTCTACAATCATGTAGATAAATAATAAACTTAGAATCATTTTGATAATGCAACAGTATTTCTGAAATAGAACCTCATGCACTTGAAGATTTGCATCAGTTCACTGCTTAGTTCTTTTACTTTATCTTCCCCAAAACAGCACAAAGCTATTAGAATGGCTTACTAGATTTATCTTAAATTTTGCCAAGAATTAGAATGCATGTGGCCTTGACCAATCTCATTAGCCTAATGATAGTGAGATATATGAGGCTTTTGTCATCCTACCCCATATGGGGTCTGGCTTCAAGGGAAAATGCAGCCATCATAAAATAACCTCAACGGATAACAACTGCACCACAGTCTGTTCTAAGCAAGCCATCCAATCTCTGCTAAATTTACACATTCTCTTTCCAAACTTAGGTTCTTTGTTTATTCAGAAAATATTTCTTTTTCTTTCTTTCTTCCTTCCTTCCTTTCTTTCTTTCTTTCTTTCTTTCTTTCTTTCTTTTTAAAAATATATCAATCTTTATGTATATCAATCAGGAACATACTTGAGTCTTCCTGAAGATAATGTATACATCATTTCTAGTGCATGAATAGAATCCCTGCTTTCATACCCCATCCTCCTCTTTCTTTACACATACGCAAAAAGGGCTCATTTAAATCAGAGGAAATGAAAGTTCTAGCTTAACTAGTAAATTTTTTTTCAATCAGAAATGACATTCTTGCCACTGGTTTTCCTCTTAAAAAAAAAAGTTTGTTTCAGGGTTTGAGTTATTTTTCCTCTCTTCTCTTCTCTTCTCTTCTCTTCTCTTCTCTTCTCTTCTCTTCTCTTCTCTTCTCTTCTCTCTTTTCTGTTTTATTTATGATGATTCTTCTGACCTTAAATTAGCAAAGAACTATGCATACATGCTCCCAATGTTCTCTACATCTTTGAATCACTAAGAACCAAGTACTTGTGTAGAATTTCACTGAAATTTTGTCTGAAGATAGATGACATTAACTCTAACACATTAGTGACGTTTTTATTTGCACCTTTTCATCTCACTTCTCTGCGAAAACCTTTTGAGGAAATATTCTCAAGTTGCCAAGTCATCCATATATTCTCTCTTTATATTTCCCTTACTTTGATTCAGGGGTAAAAAATCATATCCATTATAATAAAGAGTAATAATAACTTCTGAACACTATAATAATTCTAGTTGTCATAATCTTCTCTCATTTTGACTTTGGCAATTATTCTTATATATATCCAACATAACTGATTCAGTCTGGACATCACTTCTTCCTGTCCTTCTCTTTTTAAAAAAATACTTTATACCCACACTGTGCCTTTCATCTAAAGATCTCAAAGTGGTTCTTTTTCTCTAATATGCCTTTATATTCTCTAGAGAACCAAAGAGGCTATTATTATTATTATTATTATTATTATTATTATTATTATAGCTCTAGCTTTCTTTTCTGGGTGATTCTGGTCTGGTTGCTAAGAAGCATGGATTTGAACACACTCTCTAGCAGCTTCCACTTTAAAACTTCCACTTTTAAAATGGTTATTCTTTTTAATCCATTGAAGTGCATTTGACTATCATTTTTAAAAATCTTTTTTTTAAAGTCAAAATGCAACTCTCTGGAAACCAATGAATCTCATTGCCACGGTATGGTAGGTTCTCTTGCTTCAAGATCTATAATCATTTCTTCAGTGTCAGTAATAAAATGCTTCAGTAACCTCTCCCAGCCCCTTGGCAATCTGCCTACTAGTGTCAGGCCACTCTCCCCTATAATCCTGCTACTCAAAGAGCCAGGAATGATGCTGCTGCTGACACGGTGATTTGGAGCATTGGAGGCCTGGAAGTCTTTTCTGTGTTTTATATAAGATATTAGCTGAAGAATGTATATTGCATAATTAAGTTTATTTCATTGCCAGCTTCCCCTGAGACTATCTTCCCCTCCCGTATCTACTTGCTTATCAACATAGGACCTTTATTTCTACATAAACACGTGGTTTCTGGTCCTGCTTCATTTCATCCAATGAACATTCCCTTGTTACCTTACCCAAGATCACACATGAGTCCCCAGCTACCCAAATAATAGTTGTTGGGACACTAAGTATACATGAAAATTTGCATGAATCAGCAATTTTATTCTTCCTTCCAGGCAGGCCAATTCACCTAAATATGTATTAATCATACACGATGTACAAAGCACTGGACAAGGTACTGGAATACAATGATTAAGAAAATCCTACTCATGTTCTCAAGGAGACCATTATCTAATGGAGATAACATACATAAAAGGAAATATAAACAAGATGGGAGGTGTAGAGTGAGAAGTGTTACAGGATATTAAGAGGATGTACAGAGAAACCCTTAGTCCAGTTGAGGAAGGCAGTGAGGAGGTGAGGAAAGCTACGCAGAGAAAAAGAAAGTCTGAGCAGAGTTATACAAGATGAATAGAAATTAAGTGGGCAGAGTGTGGGAAAAGCATCCCAAGAATAAGGGAGGTATGAATAATGGCTTAGGGATGATAAACACCACATTGCACCTGGGGAATTACTAGTTTGCTGTTATTAAAACCAAAAACCCGAGAGGAGTATGACAGTAGGAAGAATGGGAGACATAATTGTGAATCTGATCTTGAAGAGTCACATGTAGCACTTCGAACTTGCAAAATGGATAATTAAAGAGCACGTTAGTTTTGTATGACCTGAAGCCTCAAACCTGAGTGTAATACTAGTTTGCCACAAAGTACTGGCAAAGTGTATTCATAAAACCTTCTTTATCAGTCATTGTAAAGAGTTATTTAAATAAAAAAGATAACAACCCAAGTGCTTGCTCAGGAGTCCACCAGGGCAGTGAAAAAGTCCTGGGGACCAAGCTGGGTGGGGCAAGTTACCCTCAGCAGGAAGAAGGACCTGGAGTAGGGCAAGTATTAGAAGTTGCCAAAAAGAAAGTAAACCACATGGTAATGAGTATATTCCTTTGAAATGTCATATTTATGGTCCATGAAATTCAACAAAATTATAGGTTATATCAGAGACAAGGACCCAAACTTGTGTGACCCATTATGCATGTCCTACCATGCTGCACCACACCCAGTATGATGTAGATGCTAGCACGTCCCTTCCCACAAGTTTCTCCCTCTTTTCAGGACTGACTTTCCTCATCAGGTAAATGCATTCTTTGCTTGCCAGTCAAGTCTGGTTTGCTTAAAAGAGAAAGGTTAGCAAAAGGTGAAGAAAAAATGGATCTCCCCCAAACATGAGAAATAACAGCACCCTGTATTTCCTATAGGATTACTTAACCAACCAGGAGAAAAACAGTGTCCATATATCACGAATAAGATAACTGATTCACAGACCAAAAGATTATGCAACTAACTGAAGGTCATAGAGAAAATCAGTCATCTCAAGATCAGAGCCCAGGCCTCTGACTCAAGGTTTAAAATCCCTCAGTATGTCACTTATCTAATGGAATGCGGGTTAATCTACAACTGCACGTTGCCAAAATCCTTTCCAAAAATCTTTAGTTTGACATTGATCTAGGATAGCAGATGATGCCTGGATCTTAAGGAAGATTTCAGACTTTTTATCTCTTTTTGTGATAACAAAGATCTGAAAGCTTTGTTAAGAAAACTGGTTATGAGCCAGTTTCTGTTCAAGTCTCTGGTAAGTGTTCTGAGAAATAGGGAACCATAGAGTTAAAAGGAGGGAGATAGTAGATTTCTAAGGCAATGCTATCCTCTTCAGAAGATCTGTAATTCATGTGTTTTATAGTCTACTTGACACTGTGTTCCACAGCATTTCTTCTACCCAGGAAAGGCATGTATCATTCCAGGTCGGTCATTTAAGTAGAATGGTACTGTCTGCATAATTCTTTTCTGCATATATGGACCTAATAGGATTTAGAAAAGTTTATGATGGGGCAGGGAAAACATACTGAGTTTTGAGGAGGTCTTCCCACTAACTTCCTATTAGAAATAGCTACTGATGCCACCCATGACAGTTCCTTAACTCTTAAAAAAAAAAATTTAATATTGGAAACATAAAATTAAAACACAGTTTTGCTTTTCAATCAAGTTACATTTTGTTTGTATCAAAATATTATATGGATATATTTATTAACAACTCCAATAATTTATTATATATCAGTGAGGTTGAAAAAAGAGTAAGATGTTTCTATTCTACATGTGGCCTCAATGGCCAACACAATTGTGACACACAGGATTCTTGAAATGACTCTATAATATGGAACTTCAACTAGTCCTGTCTAAATACTATTTCTTTCCTTAATAGAAAGGCCAATAGAATGTATGTTGGAAGAAATACTGAACAACACTCAGTCCAATCACTTTTTTAGAGAAACAAAAATTGAAGCCCAGGGAAATCTTTTATGAGTTAAGAGAAGGGGGAATGAACCATGAGAGACTGTGGAGTCTGAGAAACAAACTGAGGGCTTTGGGGGGGTGGGGGGGTGGGATAGGCTGGTGATGGGTATTAAGGAGGGCACATACTGCATGGTGCACTGGGTGTTATATGCAAGTAATGAATCATGGAACATTGCATCAAGAACTGGGGATGTACTGTATGGTGACTAATATAACAAAATAAATATTATTTTAAAAAATAATAAATAAATAAGTAAATAGATAAATAAAATTCAAAAAATTAAAAAAAAGAGTCATGACTTGAATCCAGGTTTTGTTTTTGTTTTGCTTTTTTTATTTTTTTATTTTTTTATTTTTTTTTATTCTCCAGACTGCATGGAGGAGCCTTCTTCGACTCAGTTTCTCCTCCTCTTGATGCTGACCTGTGTTTCCCCAATGGACTGTCACACATCCTTATGTAAACCTCTAGCCTAAGTTACAAATGGTCTCTTAGGGGTGCCTGGATGGCACAGCGGTTAAGCATCTGCCTTCGGCTCAAGGCGTGATCCCATCGTTGTGGGATCGAGCCCCACATCAGGCTCCTCCGCTATGAGCCTGCTTCTTCCTCTCCCACTCCCCCTGCTTGTGTTCCCTCTCTCGCTGGCTGTCTCTATCTCTGTCGAATAAATAAATAAATAATCTTTAAAAAAAATGGTCTCTTAAACCTCTTAACTACCTTTTGTTTTTTCACTTTCCAATTTTCTTGACTGTTCTATATCTTTTTATTTTGACAACCTTCACTTCTTTGTAAAACTCTATTCATTCATCTGTTCAAAAAGATTTATGGAAGGCCTCCCTTGACTCTCATGTCCTTCCTCAATTTCTCCATATGCTAATAAGTGATTTCCTTCCGACTTGGCCTGCTCTGTTTGCTTTGCGGGCACCACTTTTTCCTTCCACCACCTAAACATGGGCATTTCTCGAGGCTGTTGTCAGTTTTCCTTTCGAAAACTTCTTTATTCAAAACCTTCATCCAATTCCACAATTTCAGTCATCACCCTCTGTGGCTGAATGGCAAAGTGCCATCTCTAGCCCAGATTTCCTCAGGGCCAGAACTTGGGCCACCTTCCTCCAGCAAGTGTTCAGCAGGAAAGCTCAGATCCACTTGAAACTAACCCCTTCTGAAACTGCATATGTATTCTCCCCCCAATCTACTTCCTCTGAAAACTTTCCTGTCTCAGTACAAAATGTGATGACATCCCTTCAGCAAGGCCTTAACGCCAAGACTCATGCTTAAGAGAGTCCTCTGATGCTTTGAGTTAAACAAATCACCCAGTGTTACCAATTATCCTTGCACATCTGCTCCTTTTCTACTCCTACTGCTTCTGCTTTAGGCTCCAAAGCCTGACCTATTTCTCCCACTTCTCTCTGGCTCAATTATTATTATAAAAGTCTTCACCATATAGAAAAATTAAAAGACTAACAGAGTGGGTACAGTTTGTACCCACAAACTAGATTTAATAATTTTTATTATTATATCGTATTTTCTTTTTGTATATCTGAATCTAGATGTAGGAATAGGGATAGAGATAGGGATGAGTGTGGCTATGGGTTTAGGTATAAATATAAATACAGACATAGATATGATGTAGACATAGACATAGATACAAATACAGATATACATATATACATACACACACATATATCTACACACACATACACACACATATATCTACACACACATACACACACACACATGCATATATTGTGCCCAGCAATTTTAAAGGGGCAGATAATCATGAGACTTCTCAGCACACATCGCACATCTCTTGAGAATAAAAACTTTGTTATAGTACCACAATATCATTATCACAACTAAATATTAACAATAAAATGCTAATATTACCTAAAATTCAGTCCACATTCAAATAGCCTCACTCAGTGGCTCTGTTGGTTGAGTGTCCAACTCTTGATTTCGGCTCAGGTCATGAACTCAGGGTTGTGAGATCAAGCCCCGCGATGCGCTCCACACTCAGCATGGCGTCTGCTTGAGATTCTCTCTCTCCCTTTCCCTCTGTCGGTCCCCCTGCTCACACTTTCTCTCTCTCTCAAATAAATAAATAAATAAAATCTTTTTTTAAAAAAAAGAAAGAAAAAGTAGCCTGATTCCTCCCCAATGGCTCTTATACCTATCATTTATTTTGTTAAACTATGACTCAATCACAGTTCATAGGTTGAAGTTATATTTGATTATCCTATTCTTTGATCTTCTTTTTACTCCCTTCTTCCTGTTTATTCTTCATAAGAGTTTACTTTGTCTAAGAAAATGCCAGATAACCTAAATTTATCTGATTGTTTCCTTGAAATATCATTTCTCTTTTACCTCTTTCCCCTATAACTTGTAGAGGCTTGGCCTGTTCCAATCACTTTCTAATTGGTCCCCTTTATGCCACCTAATTTTCCCAATCTTTTATATACCAAATGAATCTTTCTCTCTACTCTCCTTATGCTTTAATTCCTTTGCTAAAAGCTTCCCTGTTCCCAACCCTCTACACAAACCCCTCCCTACCACCATTCCTCCTGCATCATAAAATCCAGACCCTTTAGTTTTCCTTTTAAGAGCTCCTCAACTTGGTCCTGACCCACTTCTATGGTTTCATCCCTATGCTGCTCGCCTTTTTAAATCCTGATTTCAGACAAACTATTTCTTGGAGTACACAGTGTATTTCCCTATCTCTCTACTTTTACTCTTCCTGACTTCAGGACATTGTCACCTCTTCAAGTCCTACTTTCAAAAACCTAGTTCAAATACTTCCTTCATGAAGCTTCTTCTCCAGACCACTCCAGTGCCTACAATTATTTTCTTCTTCTGAACTCATAGTCCTTAATATGCATGTGTTATCATTCACTTGGCAATTAGTCAAATGTTGTGTCCCACAACAGTTGTTTAATATTTTCTCATAGATTACTCATCATCAAACTATTTAGCCTTTTATGTACTCTTGTGTAACTTTCCACCTTGTCCCTCAACCATATTTTAAGTTCCATTAGTGTACAGTACACACAAAGGCCTTTTTAAGTTGATGCATATATTCGCCTAATAATAGGTACTCAATAAATACGTGTTATCTGACTTACTGATAGACCCTAGAAAAAAATAACAAGACAAATGAGAAATCCAAACTTATAGTTTGGAAAAGGCTTAACCTCCATCAAATCATCACTAATATTCAATAATTACTTTGAATTTTCATACTAACTAGTAATAAATCCAAATGCCAAATTTCAGAGATATACCCTTCAGCCATTGTTGACCTAAAGTAGTGGGGAAGAACTGGACTTTAAGGGGCCTGAATCCAAGTCGCAGCTCTGCCCACACTAACTACATGCCCTTTGTAGGCAAGGTATTTAATTACTTTTACTCTCAGTCTTATTGTCTGTATAGTGGGAATAATGACACTTACCTTCCCAGCTTTTTGGGGAAAAAAAATGAAATAATAATGACACAAGTACATATACTCAATCCCTAGATACTGTGATGTTCTCAAGAATTGTTAGTTGAATCTAATTTCTAAGATTTCACTCTCTTGCTTGAAGTGTAGAAGAAACAACAACAAATCTCATGTTAAAAGAGAGGCTCTTCAAATGCTTGAAATCGAGTCATTCGAAGAATCTGTAGATAGTAACTCTGAATATTAAACCTACCAAAAATATGAATACTCACTGAGCCATGCAGAACACTATCATCAACTTGCTTGTGCAAAGTGACTGCTCCGCTCATCTTAGAAAGGAGAGAGAAGTTCATGAGCAGAGAAACTGCATGAATTTCAGGGGCAGACTGACCTGGGTTTGTTCTGTCTTAACCACCTACAGCCTTAATAAACACATACAACTCTGCTTAAGATGTAGCCAACAATAATATCTACTTCAAAAGTACTAATATTAAGTGAGATAACCCCTATGAAATGTTTAACCTAATGCCATGTGTGTGTAAGTGCTCAAAAGGGTTGTTGTGATGTTGTTTCTCAAAACAAACTCTAAGCAAAGTTCTTCGTTCCAAAGTTGTTCTCAAAAGTAATGCTAGATAGAAATTTCCAAGCTATTTTTTCTCATACCCTACTCCTCTGCCACAGCCTGCCCTGTCGAGTCCCTACCTTCCTCACTCAACATTCTCTCCCATCTCTGAGTCCTTGAATGTGCTGTGCTTCAGCTCCTGGAGAAACTTCTTCCTCTTCATCTGCCCAAACCTAAAGAAATGACCCCATCCCTGCCTTTTTCATGGTGACTGCCATTTTTCAATCTCTGGTGACCTTGTCCTTCTTTGACTTACCCCGCGACATTCATATCATATTTAGTTAAATATGTTGACTAGTACTTGCTTTTCTCTACACAATAATGTATCTTTTCTACCAACTGAATTACAAAATTTTTGATGGCAAGGATGATGTCTTATTCTTAGCCTAGTTCAGTGTCAAACAATAATTATTTGTTGAATTAATATAGGTAACTGATCATGAAACAAGCACCTTTTGGAAACTCAAAGTTTATGTAAAACTTCATATACCGATAGGTTTTACTCATAAGTTATAAATCACCCTTTCAAAGGTAGGAAAAAAATACTTAAGCTGAAAGAAATGGGATCAAATTGGAGTATTCGTTTCTAAATCTCTCCGATCTCCACAGGCCTTTAAAGTGACAAATCAGAAATTTGAATCATTTGGAAAAAGTGCCATTGATTTTTTTTTCTTTTCTTTTCTTTTTTTTTTTTTTTTTTTTGCTTGACCAGAAATATATTAGGATTCTTTAGGCTTTATGACAACAATCTAAGCCAATTATTTTAAGGAAAGGGGAGAATTTATTGGTTTATATAACACTATAGAATTAGTTTTGACTTTTTTAAGCAGTTTGACATCAAATTATATCAGCGGGACTCAGTTTATCCCTCAGCTCTCCTTGGTTCCAGTATCAGCTTCAGGAGATGTCAAGATGGTGATAGGAGCTCCAGTCTGCATGCTTCCTGGTTCAGTTCTAGAAAGGTAGCAATATTCTCTTTCCCAAAAGTCACAGAGAATGTCTCATGAGACTTGGTTAGCTCTGATGGAATCCATGACCACTCTGGAGCCAATCACCATGACAAGAAGACACAGCACACAGACCTGCTAAGGCCCACACCTCCAACCTGGGTCAGAGGTTTTTGTTAGTTGGCTTCCAGGGACCACACAGATGTGGGGAGGGGTGGTTTCTTAGAAGAAAATGGATACAGGTATCAGAGGGTAGGTGAATGCATACCATGGAAACATTTCCAGAACTCACAGGCTGTACATACCTAGTAATCTTCCAATAAAATCATTCTATGACTTAACCAAGTCTATCTTCATTACATGCTAGGACTGTGCTTCCAAGGTTTTTTGAAATCACGGTATACAGAAAATAATAGCAATCCTGTGTTACGCTGAGGGAAGAAGGCAGCCTACAACTAGAAGTCAATGGCTGTCCCATACTGAGAAAGTCACTGTCTCAACACATCACAGCACAGCAGCACATGGCTGGGGAAGCTCCATCCAGGAGGCACATAATATTGTGGAAAGGCCACTTAATCAACTGAAGTCTCAAGTCCTGGCTTTTAGATCAGATCACCATTTAACTTGCTGTAAGTAGTTGAGACAGGTCTCAATTTTTCTGTACCTTTGTGTCCTCACTGGTAAAATAGGGGTCAATAATACCAACACAGCTTACCACAGAGAACGACCGAAAAAAATTACATAAAACAATGCATGTCAGTGTACTTTACAAACTATAGAGTATTACACGAATGTGAGGCATTATTTCTATTTTCTGGGATTCAGTTTTCCATTTGAAAAATAAGCTGGGAGACAGGAGACCTCTATGATACTTTCTTACACTGGATTTATACTATTATCTGATTCTGCTTCATAGCTAAATGAATCCACAGGGGGCAATGAGATGGTTCAACGTAGATACAACCAACACCACAGACACATGTTGGTAGAATAGGCTTGGCCAGGATATACATACTTATAAACTTAAATTACTGATCCCATTACATTAAAGGACATCTGAAAGAGCACTGAGCATCATTTGCCTAAACAAACATAAACAACATAAAACTAGGATTAGCCAAAACCATAGTGAAGGGTTCAGAACAGACATATAATTATAAACTTCAACCCTTAAGCATGAACAAAGGTTAAAAAGAGCACAGAAGCAAATTACAGAAGTTAAGTGAGGGGAACAGAAGACCTGGAAAGCAATCTGAACAAGGAGACAAGACACAGGATGCTGACTAGACAGAGAGCCTGACTTCTTCCAAAATGAAATTATGCTCCTCCAAAGTGCATGCTGCCTCAGAACTATGCCATGAACATCTGGCAAACATAGAAATGTTCACCAGGGCACACACAATCCTAAAATGAAGCTCAATGAGTTCTCAATGTCCTTTGCAAAGGGAAAGAATAACTAACTGATGCCACAAGAATTCATTGATCCCACCTCTCTTGTTCATACTAAACTTTTCCTGCTTAAAAACTGTAAGATATAAAATGAAAAGATTTGAATATTACAACTTCCTCTTTGTAACAGATTCCTACAGTGAAATATGCAGTGGGAGAAGTGAAGGAATTGGGGTCCAGATAACTTCAACAGAGGCACATGTAATTAGACATTACTGGAATTCTGGATAGTATGCTTGGCATAAAAATCAAAAAATAAAATAGAAAAAATACATAGAATACAATGAGTTCTTCTCATGCAGATTCAACATATAAAGATATTGGATTAAATATTTTATATAATCTCAGGAGGCCCTGAAAATGAAAAAAAAAAAATGATACAGTGACGTTACACTTCCGGGAACAGTATCTTAGCAAAATCCTGACTCTCCGTGTCCAGATCTTTTCCCAGTTTTCCAGTGAAATGTAATTAAGCCTCACAAATATCTCAGTGCCTCAAACTTTGTTCCATAATAAAAAAACAGCTAATTTGGCCTCTTCCTGTCAATACAAGGACATAAAGAGTACAAAGGAAAAGTGTATGTGAAAGAGCCTTGGGCTCTTTATAGAAAGTTAATAAAATATTTAATCAGCTTTACATAGCCAGTCATTAGCTGGACATCCAAGTTCTGTTAGCAGCGTGTTAATGTTCTAGATGGATGGATTCAATGGCTACTTTGATCTCCTCTGCTCTGAGAATCAGTGCCACATATACCAGCTATGTGAATAGTCAGTAACTCGGTGACATCAGTTAGTTGAGTGAAATATCAAACCAGGGGCGCCTGGGTGGCACAGCGGTTAAGCGCTTGCCTTCGGCTCAGGGCGTGATCCCGGTGTTCTGGGATCGAGCCCCACATCAGGCTCCTCTGCTATGAGCCTGCTTCTTCCTCTCCCACTCCCCCTGCTTGTGTTCCCTCTCTCGCTAGGTGTCTCTATCTCTGTCAAATAAATAAATAAAACCTTTAAAAAAAAAAAAAAGAAATATCAAACCAAATGCTGTCATTCAAACCTCATATCACTATCATAAAATAAATCCCAAAATGCCCACATCCAAATCATAAAGTACAAACAAGACTAACCATTCTATCTTTTTCAGTTTGTGTTGTTACTATCAAATGAAAGACAAGATATAGGATGGAAAGAAATTAATGATTCAATATGAACAGAAGAACCTAGTAGTTTTTTAATTCCTCAGTGAATAATACTCATCCATTTAGCTAAGCAAGCCCCAAATCTAAGTTACCAATAACACTTCACTTTCTTAATCCCCATATTTACTCTGAGCTAAGGATATGAGATTTACCATAAGTACGTAAAACAGGAAATCATGATGAGAGATTTGAGAAGAGGGTTAATGTGATCTTACTTCCATTTTCATGGGATCACTCTGGGTGAAGAATATAGACTATAAGAGGCAATGGCAGAAATAGGGAGACTAGTTAGAAGCCTACTGCTTCACCTATTTAACCTCTCTACTTTCTTTATATCCCTGTTTCATTTCCTCAGGAAAGTTTTTCGAATCTTCTATATGCTCTTATAACCCATGTGTTTGTCATTTATATAGCCTTGTCATCCTTGCAATTTTATATTTATTTGTGTGGTTATCCAATTAATATTTGTCTCCACTGGTCAATGAATTCTTTCAAAAGGATTCATTCAGGTTTTTCCTTCCCAAATGTCTAGTAGAGTATAGAACATGGTTGGTGTGCAATGAATACTAGGGAAGGGAAAGGAGAAAAGGGAAAAAAAGAAAGGAAGGAAGGAAGGAAAAAAAGAGGGAAGGGTGGAAGTGACAAGAGGGGGAGAGGGGTGTGAGGGGAAGGAGAGAAGGAGAGGAATATATTGAGTTACTTTACCCCCCCCCAAAAAAAGTTACTTTACCAATTCTGGTATAGTTGCTCCAAAATGATGCAATAATCTGGGGCAAACGGGATGATTTTTTGCAAAGGCTATAGGAAAAGTTATTCTCTACCATCTGAGGGAAGTATGGATCATGAAGCAGTTATCAGTAAAAGCTAATATTTAACATTACATCAAAAACTAAGGATATACTGTATGGTGACTAACATAACAATAAAAAATTATTATAAAAAGTATATAAAATAAAATAAAAGCTAATATTTACTGAGAACTTCCTAGGTCCCAGGACTTTATTTATCTTACTGAATCTTCTCAACAGCCTTAAGGAGTTTGTATTATCACATCTTTCAGATGAGTAAATGTACTTAGAGCAGTTAGTTACACAGTCAATAAGTTGCAGAGCTGAGGGTTCAAACCTTCCTGTTTAGCTGCCATGCACACTGCCTCCTGCAGGGACAGTCAATAGGAATTTTATTAAAGATTTACTTCTTGCAATCCCATTCCTGAAAATCCATTGTGTCAAACAAATAGCAGGGTTCAAATGTAGATGAATTTCTGCTGCACATCTAGTGTGTACGTTTCCCCCAACAGAAACAATTCCAATCAGTGTCACACGGTTTCATTTGAAATTTTAATGAGGCACAACAAGCAAAAAGGAGAAAGGGAAGAGAATGGAAAATCAGAGCCATCTAATAGTAGAATCTAAGAAATTGTATTTGCTGCAGTATTAAAGCACAAAACAGAATCTTTCATTTCTAGCACCATTTAAAAGAACTTGGCTTGTTTCACATATTAACAAAAAATATAATTTAATATCACTTTGAGGCATAGAATAATTCTTATTTCAGATGTTCCATAAGAACAATAACTGCCACAAAAATGAATCTCTTCTTTTGATAAATCTTCAGAGAGAAATAGGAGAAAAGTCAATTTAAGACTACATGTTGGAATTCTTTCATCGCAGCCACTTAATGAATCATGCTTTTTCTAAAATATTTATGAAAACTTTCATCATTTAAATATTTTCAGTGAATTTCATTTTTTCCCAAGGAGAAACTATCCTTTTTCCTTAAAAAAAATGTTTATATATATATATATATATATATATATATATATATATATATATATATGGTTAGAGAAAGAGATCAAGATACCTGTATGTATAGGTATATATCTATCTACATCTATATCTGCATCCATTCCTTTCATAAGCAGTTGGCAGGAATGTAAACTGGTTCAACCTTCTGTCAGGCAGTTAAGGAGCACACATCAAGTTCTTATAATGTTCATATTTTTGATCCAATAATACAATGTCTAGGCATTTATCTTATGATAATATAGAAAGATTTAACTACAAGTATAGTTATCCTGGTATGGTTTATAGTAAAAACGTCAACAACAAAGAGGTAATCTATCTAATAAAAAGTGATCAGTCAATAAATTACAGCACATTTGGATACTGGAATACTATGCAGCCGTTATAAATAATGCCACAGAAGCACATTTGTTGATTTGGAACTACGTTTAACAGTATATTATCCAGTGAAAAAAAATGAGTTTAAAAATAGTAAGTATAAGTATAGCATATTTCCACTTTTGTAAAAACACAAATATTATATACAGAAATAAGTCTGAGAGAACAGTTACCGAAACAATATTAGTTGTATATAGAAACTGAGATTATGGAATAAATACATATGTATAAATAAATATATGTATATATATGTGTGTGTGCTTATAATTTATGTATGTGGTGTGCATGTGTATATATAATATATATACATATATATGTGCATACATGATTTTCACATTTTCCAAAGAAAAAAATTGGCCCACGTATATGTTTCTTTCTAGAAAGAAAATTACCAATGTTAATTTTTTTTTGAGATTTTATTTATTTATTTGAGAGAGAGAGAGCATAAGCACAAGCAGAGAGAGAGAGAAAGGGAGAAGCAGACTCTCCGATGAGCACGGAGCCCAACGTGGGGTTCCATCTCAGGACCCTGAGATCATGACCTGAGCCAAAGGCAGACACTTAACTGACTGAGCCACTCTGGCACTCCCCAACGTTAATTTTTAAATCAAATCATTATAGTCAGTTACCTTAAAAAAAAAAAAAAAACTATGAGAAATAAAATGTATACAGCCAAAGTAAGAGCTTAAGATACTTAGTGAAGATACAATTAAAAAAATAAAATTTACCCATCAGTGTCTCCTAATTATATATTGAACCATAGATAAATAATTATTGCTTACTCCTTTCTACAGAGATATCCGAGATTAGCCAATCATTTTACCTAACTGCGTTTTCCCTAGGTCTTTTAAGAATGTTCAGAAGTTACATCAAGTGTCTTTCTATAATAAAAATACCCACTGTGTTCCCATTCAGCTTGTTAAGAAATCAAAGAAAGAAATTAAGTTAGTTTGGCATGATTTGTTTTTGATGAGCCCATGTTGCCTCCTAATTATCACATTATTTTCCTCCAGATGTTTGCAAATTGAGTGAGCACAGAGATTCTCTTTGTTGAAATGCACCATGAAAGCCCTGGACAATAGACTATGTTTGAAAGCTTTTGAGTTACTAGGTTTTCTAGTATTTAAAATGGAGCTTATCCGGCTGGGAAAAAAATGTGCACATACTTTAAAACATGACGATTTAAGTATTAAAGTTGGCTATGTAAAAGTAACAGAGCTAATGATGAAAAAACCCCTCTGAATCCCATATATTAAGAAAGTCCCAGGATCATCTGCTCTTAACCATTCAAACAAACAGAAAGTAGTAGCGGCATGAAAACTGGAACATATGGCTCTAAAAATGCAGATACAAATGTATATGGCTATAGGTAAAAACACACACACACACATATATATCTGCAATTTGAAAACACACTGATCATTTTGATTATGGTTTACTCAGTTTGTGCAGTTTTGCTGCAGCATATAATCCCCTAGTGCACAACTGAGACCTAACTTTCATGCAGGGTAAACAAGGAAATAAAGCTGCATTTTTTCAATGCTTTTATCTAATATCAGCAACAGCCATGAGTGGACAAAACACTTGCCAAGACTGTTGACCTCTGTGTCTCTTTATCTACAAAGCAAGGTTAATGATAGCAGGCAGGGAAAAGAGTTTGATAAATGAATGAGACATACTGTGAAGACAGAATGCTAAAAAAGTGAGTAGTGATCTCATATCAAAAAATCGGACCATAAACATGGAATATTTTAAATACTCACTTTGAACTATAACAGAAGTGAAAGCAAGAGGCACTGTAAGGCTGCAGAACAGATTACGTTCTTTTATAGCCTAAGAGATATAAATGCCCATTAATTCACTCTTGGCAAAATTGGCCATCAATACTTTTATAGATCAAATGTGATAACCCTGAAATGCTTAAAAAATTACAAGGGAAGTGAAGTTCCTCTTTAGTGCTCCTACTAACCCTTACTCAGTCTCCTCTCCTCACAAATATATTTGAGAGAATGAGAGAGAAGTACAGGTTTATAAAATAAACAAACAAACAAACAAAAAGCCCTCTATTGTAGCCTAATTGCCTGAGCTGGTTGATTATATCACTATAAATATTCAAAAGGGAAAAAAGAGAAGGAAGAAATAAAGGGAGGAAAGAAAAGGAAAGGGAAGGGGAAGGAAGGGAAGGGAAAAGAAAACAGAGAAGAGAAACTCAAACAATGAACGTACCTGTAAAACACACTTCACATACTCATTTACCTTTGTAACGCCCTGACTCCCAGAGAATCAACTCTAAATATTCTTCATTATGGAAAACTTCAAAAACTTCACAATCTTGAAATGTTTGTAAGTACATCTGGCTTATTCTGAAATCCTATTTCCTTCCAGAGTTATATATGTGCTGGGAACGTCCTGACACCACAAATTAACTGCCTTAAGTTTTACTGGTGAGACCATTTAAAAACAACTCTCCACGTTGCTATAGACTTACTAGTACTAGTGACAAAGTAACAAAGCCCTGCTGAGAAGCATGCTGAGTAGATGGTTAGCTGTATCTACTCACTAACCAAGGGTCCCATTATCACTTCACCACGAGCTTGATTCAAATTCAGCAAAACTATAAATTCCAACATACCAATAGATCACTTGGAATTATGAAAAAAACATATTTGTTAAATGTGCCACAAGGATTCACTGCACAGAACCAGTCTTAATTTTCCTTTTCCCCCTTTGCTTCACAAATTCCCACTAAGCATTTAGGATTCTCACATGGACTTGTGTTGACTCAAAACTCTCCATGCGATTCCGTCACCTGATTGCTTCTCATAGTGATCCACATTCCAAACCATTCTGTTCCCTTTCTCTGTCAGGATTCTTGTTTTATGCTCATTTCCATACAGGCTTAATCTCTGGCAGGTAATGTGTGTAGAATGGCTGTTCCTCCCATGTAACATATTTATGTTCTAAGATACTTTCTGAAGATGCAATGATTTAAAGAATATTTAAAGGAATATGAGGGTATAATGAGTCCTGGGGCTAGCTAGTAGAGAGAGATTTTGCATAAGAGGACCTCACAGAACCCATTAAGTCGTATCATGTAGACAGCCGCCTGTCCTTCAATAAAAAAGGTCATAAGCTATAATGCCTTGTACTCCTTCTAACATACTAAGTATGATGTAATCATGGGAATGAAGATTTGGAAATAGACAGGACTGGAATAAAAACAAATGGGGAAAATGTTGATAGGTATATAAAATGTCATTAAAATGTAAATTCCTAAGCAACGCCACCTTCTTCTTGTGCTATGGAAGTAGTGCTTGAATTATATATGGCTATGTATGCCAAGCTGTGCTTCGGTTCATAGAAAGGCACTCAGCTCTTTTTGGAAAGTTCAAAGAGAAATATTTGCCACTTCCCTTAACTGGAATTGTCTCTCTGAATGCTGATAGCCAAATGTGAAGTTGCAACCAAAACTGTCTCAAAAGTCTATAAAGTGCATTTATTTCTGTTAGCAATTTTCCACTTAAAATGTTACAAATTCTTCAATGCTATCACTCTAGCAAACAAATAAATCAAAATTAAAGTTCAAAACTCTTACTATGTCTAACAGCAGTGGCTCTAAATCAAACAAGTAAATTTTAATAATGCAATACCTTCTTCACCAAAGGATTTGGAAGTCTGAATGGCAAAATTAATTTTCATTTATCTTAATTACGAAAACGTTTCTCCTTTACCTGGCGTAAAGTAAAAGACAAAGATAGTTCTCCCTTAGAACCACAAAATCAGAAAACTGCAATCTCTGTTACAATGAAATTAATAGAAAAAAAAAAACCCTGAGAGCTTGGCAAATATGCATATTTATATAAATATATATAATATACATATATAAATAAACTAAAGTCATATCTTGTTAGATCATTCCTTTCCACACATAAAATCATGAGACCACTAAAATCCAAGTGCACAATGGAGGATTACTCAGGTGATAAGGATTTTTCTTCGTAATATTAGTTCAAAGATAATTGTCCAAAAACAGTCATCAATAATAACATACTTTATACCAAGAGACATCTTTGTCCCTAAGCCCTTCTGAGAGTATCTCAAAGTAATCCACAGTCACGATCCCAATCTCATTCTCCCTCACAAGATCTGTTTGTGTAACACCAGTTTCTTATTATTTGAGTCAATTCTATGAATTAGCTAAGGATTGTGTTTCTCTTTCTTTCCCCTTCTATTGTCAATCTTTTAGACGATTTCCTCATCATTATATTCTTCAACTACAAAGGATAGAGAAGAACTATAAAGCTCTTATTTATAATGCCTGCTCTATTTTTGGAGTAAAAGGTTGAAGAATCATCAAAAATAATGTTTCAGTTTTTTTAGTTGCTTACATATATTGAGTTTCTAAGCTTTTCCTGAGTAAGCTAGCATAGCTGGTATAATACATTAAATGTACATAAAAAAGATTAGAAAGCCTGACTTTTATCTTTGGACCTAAATTATGGTTAAATAGATATACACATGTATACACATTCTTGGCTCTCATTTAATACTGTACCTACTTACAGAAGTTATTTTAAAATATGATCCCAAACTCCCAAATGTAGTTGTCCATCATACAATATGGCACACTGGGTTTATATATATAAATTATCGAAATGAAATTTATTAAAAATAGTAATTTAATAATAAATTATTATTATTAAAATTTGTATTTAGGACTTCAACATATCTTTTGGAAAACAAAATTCAACCCCTAACAGTACCTGTAAAGACATAGCCAACTATAAAAACCATAACAAAACAAAGATGTCTAGCAAAATATTTTGAAAGTGGAGTGTGAAAAACATTGCAACTGGTTATATGGAATATTCTAAGTATTTCCAGGAGGATTTAATGATGAGTTTGGAAGGAGAAAAACCAAGGTTTTTTCCAGAGCTAAACGACTTCTTGTCCTCTTAGGCAGTTCTCCTAAGAATAAGTTGCAGAAGTCTGTTGCATTAATAACCAAGGGCAAAATGTAGTCTGTAGTAATTATACTGATAACATGATCAACTAATGAAGTTCATTAGTTGATGGAAACAGGGATTTATTGACTTTTTTATTTGCCACTGGTAAATGAGTACTGTATAGCGAGACACCATCCAGGCAAAGTATAAAACAAATGCATTCTTTCAGCATCTCATTGGTCTTAATTAAATTGTCCTTTTAACTCATTTAAGCTAGAATTATCCAGAGCATGTAAAATTTAAATACCTGTTTAAGCAATAATACATATAAGTATTGTATTAATTATGGATAGGCCAATTATTGTTAGGAAATTTAAAACAATCCAAAGTGATTTCACACTGCTCAGGTTCAAATGTCTTTGAATCAATTTTATTAATACTTGCTATATCCTTAAACATCTTGGTCCCAGAACAAACCAGAATCAAAACTCCGAGGAAAACTGCTCAAAAAAGTATGGCCTCAGATTATCAAATTTACTAAAAAATAGATTATATCCAAAAGTTCCAGAAAATAACCAATCTTTAAACTTAATGTTCTACTTCTCAAGATAGAAAAATGTTTAGGAAAAAGAAATAGAGATCTTTCTCAATATTCCAAGAAAATACATGTCATCATTATCTAATCACAGCTTCCCACCAACTCTATGCCCCTTTAGGTTCTTCACATATTGTCATCAGTATCACTTCTTGATTTACACATATTCACCGATGTAACAGGAGATACACTTAGATCTGAACTAAGGACCTTGTGTAAATATTTTAAATTTACAATATAACAGAGAGCCAACCCATTTAACAAGCTTTTAAAAGGCAGAGTGTGGGAGGGCAGCAGTTCTATACCTTTGCCCAATACAAAAAGAAGGTCAAAAACCATGCCTTAGCTTCTAATGCCTGGCAGGGATCATAAGCTGTGCTTGTTCCAGACTGTTTTCCTGATCCCCATTATATTGTTAGCTCAGCAGAGGAAAGAGACAGTTTTTAAAATGTCACAGTGGGAAGTGTTTTAATATTGAGTGGTAAATCCCCAGAGGAAAATGCAAACTATATCCACATTGTTAACACTGCTTTTGAAGCAGGCACAAAATTGTTAAAATAAGTGACTTGGGTTTCTTTGCTTTGGTTGACGTTGTTTGTGGTCTGGGGTTTCTTGGGGGTAGGGAAAAAGAAAGTGTTTTCCATAAAATATAATTATTTTTGTGTTCTTAGGTATTTTATATTGTAGCCAAACTATAAAGAAACCTTCCCTTCCACCTTCTATCCATATTTTTAAGATTAACAAAGTAAAATGTACATAGAACAAATAGTGATGTTAAATTGAGTACTGAACACCTCAAAAGGTAAACTTGTCTGTTGAGCCATGTTTAATAGCATCATTGTAGAGCATTGCTACCCCACCCCCCAGAGGCAATCAACAGTTTTTTATAAATTAAACAGGAAAATTATGAATATTCAAATATGATCTAATTAATGTTCCAGAATGACAAGATCTGTCTTTAAAGGAAAAAAATACAGCCTCATTTTATTCACTGTATTGCAGAAAATAACGAAGACACAACAACAGTTTCTGGAGATTAAAATCAAGAATGGGTGTTTTTACAAGGCTGGAAATAAAAATATTAAGATTGTCTGAAACTTCCATACATCCCCTTCTGATGCCTATTGATGCTCTTCCTTCCTAATCTCATTTGATTTTTATTGTCTCCACTTTAAAAGATTTAACTTATCTATTTTCAAAAGTGCTTAGGTTTTCCATATCCATTGCAACTCCTTTGTAGGCAAAATTGGTATTTTGATCTCTGACGTTGAACATCTGCAAACTAAATTTATATGCATGATAATGACACACAATCATAAAGGATGTGAAATAATCTGTCTGTGTTACAACAGATGTCAATTTTTGTTGCTTGTTATTACTAAAAGGGGAAATGGCGCTCCTCTCTGTGACAAGTAATGTTGCTTCTAATTCCTAGCAATAAATGCACCTAGAATATGTGCAGAAGTGGCACTCAGCCTGAATATCCATCACCGGTTTGATTGTTTAAAATGCATCTGGTCCCTTTGAGGATATATACTGTGATTACCCAGTTCAAGCCTTTTCACACTATTGTATGTGTCATCAAATGACAGTAATGAAAATAACTGCAACCATTATTATAGGTTTTAGGACTTTGCCATCTGTTGAGTATTAGCCTTTGCCATTCCCCAACTGGCATTCCAGTGAGCCAAAATTACAAAGAAGCTACCCTGCAACACTGCATTTTTGTATCACCTTTCATCTTCCACACACCAAAGAGAAGGCATTCCTTAAACAGTCCTACCAGAATCTAGTAATTAAGAATGAATTTGAATGAACTCACTTGATGTTATTTCAAATCTTAAAGTACAAGTATAAAGCCTTAGAGATAAATTTGGCATATGCTATGCAATTCCGAGAATTAGCAGTGATATGTAATGTGACATTTAAGCATCAATCTCAAATGATGGTAAAAATTGTAAAAAATGACAAGTATGTTTTTATTTCCATATAATGCAAATTACTTGAAAATATCCTATATCTCTTATATGAAATGAGTAAATAGGATTAGGCTTATTTTAGGCTACAGACTTCTAACTCCTCAGAATGTCAGCATTTTGACTAGCCACAAATTTGTAAGGAATTTGTGTTCACAAATCCAAAGATGGATACTGGACTATGCTCTTGTCAGCAATAGTCCACAACCATGTTAGAACCTCACTATAACACCTTGTTTTAGAAAGGGATTCAGTATAAATTCCAAACACAAATAGGGTATATATATTACGTGATAAAATATTAGAGATTCCAAAATGCAGAGGAAAAACTATAACAATGAAGCTCAAACCTTGACTGAAAATTCGATTTTCCAATATTGTTAGTCTGAAAGTCCCGTTTGCGTCACTCAATTTAAAAAAAAAAAATCTGTGAGAGAAAAGCAGTCTGCTTTGAACTCATACAGTAAGAAAGCAGGAGCAGTGCAACTAAAGAGAAAATGCAGATGAAAATTTAGCGTGTTCTCCAATTACAACCCCTTATACTCCATTTGTACCCCTCAGAGAGCCCACTTCAGGTTGGGTACACTGTAAGCACTCAAAAGATAGCTATAGAAGATAACCGGAAATCAAAGGACAGGCAACATTAGGAATGGTACGGAGAATGTTGAATCAGTGTTTGGTAACAGCTGAATCCAAATCACTTCCTATTATAAGAAATTAAAAAAAATTTTTTTGAAATTCAAAATTTATTAAGTAGCACATAATCCTGACCAAAAAAATGCTCCTCACATTGAAAACAGCTGCCAGCTCAGTTTTTAGAAAAAGGGATAGAACCACCGTATTTTTTTCACTTTTTCCTACATGCACTGTTGCTAATACAATGAAGCTAACATTCTATCATCACTGAATCTGTCCCATGAGAGAACAACAATTTGGGGCATTCACTTTAAAGAATGCAAAAAAAAAAAAAAAAAAAGATTTCAATATAAATGTATATTTTCTTTTCAGGCCGAATTGAAGACTAATTGTTCCAATTAGTTTGCCAGAAAGTAAATGAGAAAAGAATAAATAAGGAAAAAACATAATCAGGTGTAATTTTTTTAATTAAAGGAAAAACCCAACAAATAAAGGAAGAGGGACAGAGGAGATTACATAGTGTGATAGAAAATAAACCATGCTATTTCCTAATAGGATCTTAGAAAGACTGAGAAAAGTATGTATCTTTCAATGTCACTTAGAGAGCAACCAAAAAAAGTAAAACCATTTTCTATCCAAAAGTAGACTTGGAAAAATAAATTCAACCAGAATAGGTAAAATCTGAAAAATTACCATGAATTGTGGAAGAGCTAAGCAAATGACAAATGACCAAAAAAAAAGCAAAATAATTAAGGCAAAATTGAGTGGTCATCTTAAGTAAATGCGTGGTACTCTGCCTGGAATGTAGCTGATGACACAATTATTGATCCTACCTTAGTGACGATGTGGCCAGCTGAACAGAAAACAAAAATAGTAAGAGGAATAACGTCTCAAAAGGTTATAGTGGCTACTGAGGTCACTAAGAACACTCTGTAATACCAATTGCTGCCTGGAATAATATTTACTTACTGTATTTCTATTCAAAATGCTTTATACTCTAAAGCAAATTTCAAAGTAATGAGCTTATTTTCTTTGAAAACGTTCCAAAGATAAGTCATGGCCCTTTGGTGTTTCACCCATGCACGTCCCTTATTTGTGGTCAATAACAAATGATTCAGTTCAACTAATATCTCTTAGGAATTACCATGTTCTATGCACTTTGCTAGGAGCTGCAAATGACACTAGGTAAATGGGACTCAAATATTGTTGAGTCTGTGCTAGTATAACACCAACCAACAGGAAACATGATGTTGGAGCCATGAAGGTGGCCACTGTCTTTATTTGGATTATAGGAGAGTGGGAAAAACTGACATGAAAGAAGTAATGGCAAGAAATTATAAGAATGATAATCCCCTCCGTCCAGATTTACAATATAATGGAGAAAGCTGGTATGCAAACATAGAGCTAAGGTAAGGCTGACTGAGAGACATGCTTAATAGAGAGAAATGAGCTGTGCAACAGAGTGAGGCAAGGCGTCAATTCTAACTGAGGACATTCTAAGGGAAAGGGGATTTGAACAGGCATAGCAAGATGAATAATGATGGGGGAAGGGCACTTGAAACAAAAGTTCAAGTATCCAGAGCAGTACCTATTCAAATGACAGAGACCAGAGGGTGGATCAAAAGATTTAAGGGAGATGTCAGAAAACCATGAGGGATCTTTAAAAGCCAGGCCAAAAAACTTGAGATTGTTCTATAGGCAAGCCAAGGCAAGTAAAGATTTTTGAATTGAGCGGGTAATGTGATCAGGCCTCTGGCTCAGAAAAAAATTTTGGAAAGCATCTGTGGACCACTTACAAAATAAATACAGAGAGAAATCACTAAAAGAACATACACCAAAATACTCACAAAAGTGGTATTTTTGAACGACAACAGGTAATTACCTCTTTGTTTATTAATATTTTCTAAGTATTTTGCAATGAATGTGAGTGGTGTTTGTATTTTTAAAACAAGTTGTATACTTTTCTGACATAAACGTCCATCAATGTGAATATACTATTTATTATTACAAAAATATAAGAGGTTGGAAGCAGAAAAAAAATCTAAAACCATGTAAGTATTTAACTTTCAGTATCGATTAAGCCAAATGTAGCCATTGGTCTTTGGTCAGGACTTTTACTGAAATTGATTTAAAGCCAAATATTTCTAGCAGCTGGCAAATGATGGCACTTTCCCGAATATCCTGCAGTCTGGTCCTAGAATAGCACTGTGACTCCTTGAGTTACAGGAAGAAGAACCAGTTGGATCACAAATCCGGGAAGTAAGGACATTTCTCATCACTAAGCAGGAAGGTACAGATAAGCACAAGAGTACAATGACTTCCTGTGTTTTAGGGAATTAAGTCCTGACATGATATATTTCAGGGTGACTAGATATCCTTTCAAGAGCTCAGTTCCCATTTTTAATAAAAGGCTATCAAATATAACATTGATGAGGACAAGGATCAACATCACTTATCACTCCTGGCACAATACTACTTGTGCTCCACTTGGGGAGAAAAGGAAAAAGTGAGAGGACTTCTGGGCAATAGCGTCCTGAACAATAAATACAGCACATGGGGAATGTTGGTAACTTCAGGAGTCACTAGATATACCACTTTGGTGACACTGTTTTAGTTCTTTTCCCTTAATATATCATGTAGTGATTTTAGAAAAAAAAATTCTTTTTTTGCTTCCTCTTAGACTAATTTCCCTATGACCTAACACTAGAGTAGATTAAAATTCATATACTAACACCAAGGAACAAGGTCGTGAAAAGAGGAGGTGTCGGTGTGGTGCTCCCATTTCTACCATTTTAGGGCTCTGCGCCTTTCGCAGAACTTCCAACAGCGCTATGTTGGGACAGAGCATCCGGAGGTTCACAACCTCTGTGGTGCGTAGGAGCCACTATGAGGAGGGCCCAGGGAAGAATTTGCCATTTTCAGTGGAAAACAAGCGGCAGCTACTACTTATGATGACTTTGTACTTTGGATCTGGATTTGCTGCACCTTTTTTTATAGTAAGACACCAACTGCTTAAGAAATAAGGATGTTTTGATTAATCCATTAAACAGATGTCAAAAGGAACATTTTAAGAGGTGCAGTCTCTTTGAAAAATGGATCAAACTCTTGAATTGAACATACTCAATATGTTTGTAAATAAACTTATGGCATGAATCCTTAATGCCTCTTCTCTGAAAAAAATAAAAAAATAAAATAAATAAATAAATAAATAAATAAATAAAATGCATATACTAAAAAAGTTTGATTGTATTAAATTTTTTTTATTTATTTAAGTAATCTCTGCACCCAAGGTGGGGCTTTAACTCATGATCCTGACTACAAGAGCGGCATGCCCTTCTGACTGAGCCAGTCAGGTGCCATGAAGTTTGATTACTTTTTAAAGTGATATTTAAAAAAAAAAAAAAAACACTCAAAGAGGAGGAATGATGGCAACATTACATAAACTTCAAGAAGGAAAAGTTTGTGATCACCATAAAGGAAAATGTGTGTATATATATATATATATATATATATATATATATATATATATATATATATATATATATACTTAAAGGAAAATATACACATTATCCTTTAACAAATGGAATACTTGCATTTGCATGATGGCAACATTACATAAACTTCAAGAAGGAAAAGTTTTTGATCACCATAAAGGAAAATGTGTATATATATATATATACTTAAAGGAAAATATACACATTATCCTTTAACAAATGGAATACTTGCATTTGCATGGAGTCTCCTGAAGAGAACAAAGCAATTAATCTATATTATGCAAAAAATCTACATTTTCTTCTCAAATCAATTGTTAGTAGAGAGAAGGTTCAATGAAAGTAAGTGGCCTAAAGTTAAGGACTTAGGACTGGTTGGTCACACCACATAATCCACATATTTGCTTTGAACAACTGTGTCTGATCTTCCCCCAGCCCATCGTGGACAGACAGAGCCTCGAAGTTGCTGCAGGTCCAGACAGCGGAGTGTGCCAGCCAGTCTAGGTCAGAACAATGGCCCTCCCACCTGTCAAGTGAATGGCACAGGAATGCAACCTGAAGCACTGTAACCACATCTAAATAGATCAGAAAGGAGAGCCAACACCATAAAAAGCCAAGTGGGTCAAGCACTAAGTGAGCTGAAGCATAACACGAAACTGAGCCTTACAAAATCCCCAAAGCTGGTTTCCAGGTTTCCAAATTAGCTTTTTACATGGTTCCTCTCAATCCCTGACATGGATCTACCAGGATCCATTAAAAGAGTCAACGCAGGAAAAAAATCGGCACAGGCCCCAGATCAAGCATGTATCCAGTTTCTTACAATTGGTCTTTTTTCAGTAATTACTGAATAAATGAATGAATGACTCCCACTTTTCACTTGAAGACTGAGATCACATAAATACATATTTTCTTAGTAAGGGATTTGTGGAGGTTGGAAAACACCCCTACCACGCCACCTCCTCCCCTCCTCTTCAACTATTAATATTCCCCTCAGATATTTCTTGTTCCCCCACTCCTTTGTTCTTTCATTTCTTAAGCTTTTTCTTCAAAATTAACCTAGTATTGGCTTAATTATCATAACATGACTAAAAGATGCATAAATAATCACTAAAGCTGAAAATTTTTAGTTACTAATAAACTAACACCAATGATTCCTCTCCCTCCAAACACAAATCCCTATCACAAGAGGGTAACACTGGCACAAGTGGATATGAATGAGGTTGGTTAAATAGCACTCTGTAACGGTGCTACTTACCTGCTCCCCTCGTGCTAGCCTGCAGTACTAGCTGAGTAAATCGTGTTTGATGGATAACTTTAGTGAGCTAGAAGTGACTAAACCTGGCGTTTGACAGGCAGATGAGACAGGAAGGCATTAAGTCAGAAAAACAAATTGGTACAAATGTATGCTTGCCAAATAGGTAATCCTGAGTGAGAGCACCAAGAGACATGAAATAGCAGACACAGGTACCTACCAGATCATGGTGGGTCTCATAAACTAAGGCAGGAATCTCAGTCTTTATTTGGGGGTGATGGAACACTATTGTACTTATCGAGGACAGAGGAGAGAGAATGAAACTTGTGAGTTTCAAAGCTTAGTGTGGCAGCACAGTGGAAAATGAGGTAAAAAAGTGAAGGAGACTAGACGATGGGTACACGAATAGGAAAGAGGAGGATTCTGAAGACCAGGACAGAAGCAGTGGTAGAGAACAGTTAAAAAGATGAAATCATAAACTGTAATGACATTTGTGACTGTTATGGCATTCTCTCAGCCTAAATGCCCAACGCTGCTTTTAAAAATCCTTTTCACTCCCAAGGTTTGGCTCAAATGTTTCTTCTTCCATGAAGTCATCTATTCAAGAACTGTTCCTTCATCTGTTCCCCCACAGTCTTTTGTTTGCCCTCTCATAACATTTGATTCTTTCTGCCTTGTACTACAGTTAGCTGTTTACACGTATAATGCCTCCATTATACCACAAACTCCTTGAAAGGGGGTCCTTGGCTGATTCATCCAGTTATCCCCCTTCACCCAAGAATATCTAGCAGAGCGCCTTGCATATAATAGTTTGGATGAATAAATACATAAATTGAAATGCCTCAAAAAATACTTTGCTGGTTTTATATTGCTAGAAAGATAACCAATTCCAGACCCAAAAGGAGGCATAAAATAATAAGGAGCAATCAGGTTAATTTCAGAAGACTCAAACTAGGCTACAGAGAAAAAAGAAGTAACTGGAACACAAGATGTTCCTAGGTAAGCACTGATACTTGTTTCTTTATCAAAATATTTCTCTGTGTATCTCCCTGAAAATCATGACAATAGTAACAGAGATCCAAGGGCATTTTATTTGTAAACTGCAAACAGATAAATACTGGCATTATACAAAGATAACTCCATGAGTCATGGCAAAAAAAAAAAAAAAAAAGAAAGAAAGAAAAATGTTTTCACATCCCGCCTGCCTCTATTCAAACATTAAAATGGAAAAAAGAAAATTCACCCTAATAGTTCCCTAGTTAGGAATAAACACAAGCCCTTGGGGTCCAGAAAGGTTTAGTTATTAAGGAGGGGGGTAAAGTGGCAAAGATAACAGCTTCTCTTTAATTACAACTCTACCACCAAGGAAAGGAATTTATGTTTATTTTCCCCAATATTAACCAAAGAGAAGATTGGATACTGAGTTATTCATTAACAGCTTATCAGGCATTTTGGATCTCATAATTGAGAAGGGATGAAACACAAAAAGAGAGCCATCTAGCACTACTGGCTTCCTAAGAATTCCTCAGTATTAATACCACTCCTCCTAAATCCCTTTGAGGATTGCTGCTTAGATGCTGAGAAAAAATAATTGAACAATTTCATGGTGACATTAAACAGCAGCTCATAATTGACCTCAATATGAATAGCAATAAAGATGGAGAGAATGACATATGCTCTATAACGTGAGTGTGGGCAGGATTCAAATCCTAATGCCTTTAACTCCATCAAGGAAGGAACACAGGAGAAAACTGCTTAATAATCATCCAAAGGCTATTTGCTTTCTAGAGCAGAGCTAGACGTTTTCGTATCACCTCTGCTAATTGACTACACTGAAATGATAGGACCACTGTCTGCAGCAAAAGAACTCTCACATTTGCATGGATCCAGGAATAGACCGATTTGGTAATGCCACTTGTTTCCTAAAAGGGCATTTCATTGGCCAAATCAAAGTGAAGTGTTGTGCAATTTTCTGTATAATCAGCATTAACAGCTGAAGAACAACTGGCCTTCAGAGTAGGAAGGCTCGTTGCCAAGTATAAAGGTTGTAGCTTTTCCTCACCCCTCACTGACCATTCTCCTTTTATACCTCAGGTTTGACTGTAGGAGCAGAGCTTCAGGCATTTACTCACTTCTTTAGACAAATCTGAATCTGGATGAGGAAATAGAGAGAGGCTGTTTGGTTTTTAACATTGACTCCCTGATTATCTGTTCCCACAAAACAGATCATTCAGAGTCAATATTTAGAATATCTGCACATTCAAATGTGCATTAAAGGAAATTCTAGACAAAGAAGAAATACAAAATATTACCAGGTGACTCATCCGGTAACTACAGACTTGATTCAAACTCACTATCTTCCCCCAAGCCTGCTCTTGCTCTTGTAATCTCTAACACAGATCCTCCATCCACCTACTTGCCCATCCCAGAGCTGGTACTGCCCTTGGTTAGATTCCCATACTGAACTCCCACCCCTCCCATCTGACCACCACAAATCTGTTCACATAAGCAATCAAGTTAATTAACAAATCTGACCCTTTAATGACTGAAGCCCCTCATTCTGGATGGAAAGACCCACCTTTTCCGGTTATTACCAATCTCTTTATTCTCATCTCTGGGATGCTCCAACCTCCCCCACCACCACCACCACCACCACCACTCCATTTAATATTTATTGCTACTAAACTACTTTTAGTTACACAAAATCACACTGCAATGCTTGCATTTCCATATACTCTTCCCACTGCCATGAATGTCCATTCCCACTTTGCCCTCTTGGAAAGCTTCCCTTTATCTTCAATGCATTCTTGAGTGTCACTGGCCCTGTAGGTTCCTTCCATAAGACCACCACATAAAGAATATTAACAGTCCCCTTTTCATAGTGGCCCTGCTTTTCGTGCATTTTTGCATCTTTGACTGCATTTACCCTACCATATTAAAATCATGTTTCCTCTTCTCCTGTACTAGATGGTGAGCTCTTAAAGTGCTTCTCCTGAAGTAAAACAGTAATAGGAACATGGGCTCTGGAGCTCCCTGATTTCAAATCCTGGTACCACTTCTCACTGTGTGACCTTGGGCAAATTTCCTAACCCCTTTGTGACTTATCTTCAACCATAAAATGAGGATTATGACAATATATACTTTAGAGAGCTATTGTGAGGACTAGAAAATCTGATTTCTGTAAAGCACAGTAAATGTTTAATGAATGTTACTTTTCAGATTGAGAAGTCAGTGGCATTCATATTTAATCTCCAGCAGACACATGTTAAAGACCTGGACATGATAGCTGGACTGGATTGTGCAAACTGACTTAAGGAAAGAAATAAGGGCAAAGTTCATTCTAATAGAAACACTCTGGCAGTGGCTGACGCAAGATTTTGTAGGCCGTTTTAGCAGGAAATGTTCTTTTAAGGGCCCCAAAACCTAAATGTCCTCATTAAGTCTTTCCAGTGATATTCTGTATCTTCTCAAACATATTCAACCTTTTTAGGGTTTTATCTCTGCCCCAGCACTGTCATTCTTGTCCTGAACAGAACTTCCTCCACATAATTCAGAATGAGCTAGTGAGCTTTCTTACTTACTCACCAGGAAATAACTTTCCAATCTCAGATTCACTGTTCACACCTTGGAAAGAACACAGTTTCACTAGTCCTTAACTTTACCTAATTTTTATATCATTACAAGAAAGGGATAATACGAGACCCCCTGAAAAAATATATAATGTATGAGGGAACACATATTGTGTTTGTCTTTTCTGTGCACACTTTAAACATATCAAACTTCAAGCTTAAATACTAAGTTTTTAAAAGAGTTTTTAAGGTTAATACAATATTAATGTATAAATTCATTCAAGTACTTTAAAAAACATAATCTGCTATTTATCTGTCCTCATGATAACTTTTTAAGATAGAGAACACTTTGTAAAATTGAATCACAAATGGGTACATGACCCATTAAAGTAATGGTGAAGGATGGTCTTTGTTCAATGTTCTTGTCATTAGGACATGAAGGTTTAAAATCCAAAAGAAAAACAGACTCAAATAAAACACAGAAAACAAGAAAGCTAAGCTCAGCTTAAATACTCTTAGAACACTGTGGAATCTGTAGAAGTGGGTTACACCTTCACAACTGTGGGAAAGTACACCATTAGAAATTGAAATTTTTCAAACACCTTCCAAACAAATGCCTAGCAGATTCAGTCAATATCACATACCAAATTACCAATTTGCATTTTTAGTGCTTAATGAATCTCCACAATATTGACTTCAGTATGAAATCCCTATGTGATATATAGATGTAACTTTAGACAATTTCATCAAATTATTTCCAAGTGGTTGTTATTTTTCAGCTTTTCAACTTGTGGTAAATATGACTCTAACACCCACATTTTTCTCAGGTCAAAAGTAAATTATTATTTGTAAATCCAGTCATATTTTAAATGTTCTAAAATTTAGTTTATGCCTTCTTTAAATCTATATTTGTTGTCTTTATTTCATATTTTCTTATATATTGAAGTTGCTTAAAATGATATAAGCCTAAATTCTTAGAATCAAATGTTTATCTGTGTATGTACGTATTTATTTATTACATTGGTTTATACCACAGAAAACTAACTGTAACTTTCAAAACTACAGATAAAAGTGTGTCTCCAAAGAAGATTGTGATGATGCTGTGATTTAAAAAAAAAAAAATGAGGCCAAATTCACCAAGGTGACTTTCAGTTTCTACTTACTGGTATGGAAGTTATAACTTCGTTTCTGTCAAACTAGGTAGTTTTTAGTCAGGTTTAAGAACTCTTGAGTCACCTAGGCTGGCTCATCTTCTGGCTTCTTTGGTTCCTGCCTTACTAATTAATGAAAATACATACTTAGCCTGCAGCAAATGCAGGAACTTTATTCCCAATGAAAATCTAATGAAAAAGCTATGGCTCCGCAAGGCAATAACTTGTTTAAACTTGAAAGCACCAATTGGAAGCAGCATCGATTCTTTGGGGACACCAAGGCTCTATTAAGTACACTCTTCCTTCACTGAACCACAGTAAAGTTAAGTTGACTTCCAAAGAAACATAACTTGCTACCAACTCTCCCTTGAGAAGAGTCCACAGAGGCCAACAAACTTCATTTCTCTTCCCCTTGGGCCTCACTATCGTTTTGTGGCAATCAGCTGCTGAGGTGAGAACCTACTTACTTGATTTACTTATTTATTTCCACAGCCTTGTCCCTCATATAAGCAAAGAGGAACATATTTTTAAGCTTGAATGGCTGCTTTATAGGCACACAGACTATGCATCATGCTGCTGAGGAGCACTGTAGTTAAGAAAATATGTTTTCTCTGTTTCCAGACTTCTAAACAGTATAAAGTAACTCCCTCCTCCAGCTGTTCAAGGCAGTTATATTCTCCAGCTGTTTACCATTTTCAACAATGACATACTTCTGCATGTCTGAAATATAGGAAACTTTAAAACAGCCCTTTCACGTTCCTATCTAGAATAAACATCAAAACATTTCCTCTTCCTACAAATACTACAAAGTGAGAGACTTAATGCAAAACCTCTTTAGTTTGTATGCACCTCATTTTCTCTATATCCTCCCATGCTACATATACCATCCAACCAAAGCGGGGTGGGGAAGGGTGGTCCAGGAAAAGAGGTGCCTCTAAACGCAGGTGATCATTAGGGATCTTGAAGAAGTCTCGCTTTCAGAGAAACCACTTTAAAGCAAATTCCCTAAATCAAAAGTCTTCAAATTTTGTTGCTATCATACCCTCTGGAAGAATTTCAAAACACTATATCCACGGGGCGCCTGGGTGGCACAGCGGTTGAGTGTCTGCCTTCGGCTCAGGGCGTGATCCCGGCGTTATGGGATCGAGCCCCACATCAGGCTCCTCTGCTATGAGCCTGCTTCTTCCTCTCCCACTCCCCCTGCTTGTGTTCCCTCTCTCGCTGGCTGTCTCTATCCTGTCGAATAAATAAATAAAATCTTAAAAAAAAAAAACAAAACACTATATCTACTTCACATTTTTAAGTTGACATCTTAAAATATTATTATAAGCTGATATGTTTGTAAAAGATATGTGGTCTGGTATGTGATAGTGTATATCTGCTTTAACTATACTTTTTGCCAAAACCTTGGTATGGTAATATTCTAGGTCTTCCAATTTATAAAAAATGTCTGCCATAACCAGTACCCTAAATAACAAAGCCAGCTCTCACTGTTAATCAGCCATTTTCTAGATGTTAATATCTCCCTGTGACAACTTTGTCACATATGATTTTAAAATTTTAAGGTAATAGGGAGGGAGATGAAAAGAGACAGAAAGCAAGACAGCAAGACACTGTCTATCCAGGTACTATTTAATGATTATGGATCTTTTCAAGCATTTTCCATTAACTTACTCATTTTTTTAGGTTTTGAAAGCGCTAGCATTTACCTTTAATTGACTCCACAATTTCAAAATAAAAAAACTAAAGAATCCCCCATGGTTTAGAGAACTAGAGGGCAATTAATTCCACAAAGGAAGAGAAATCAACTTTTTTGTGTTTTATGAGATTTGCATGTGAAAACAGATAACATGACACTAATTCTACAGATGTGACATGAGAGTTGCACCTAGAATTTTTATCATATTTCTAATCAGTCTTCAGGGCCGCATTTTGGGAGATAAAACTATATAGGCAATAGAAATCAGATTGCTATGTATTCCCTCAAATCCTACTTCCAAGTCACTTTCAGAGAGATTTTTTGAAGGAAAGATTAGCCTTCAGACTTTTGAATGCCTCCTGCAAGTTCATCACTGTTGTGGAGGAAAATAACACAAATAGAAGAAAGTCAGTCCCTTCCTCTGAGCCACATGCATTCTGGTTGGGGACTAGGATTTATACACCAGAAACAATTAGGAAATCATTCCATGAATCCAACAGAAATGTTAATGTGATGAGACACTTGAGTTAAAGACATGGACGTTGGTTATCTACCAGTCGGGGTTTCAATTCTGGCTATAAATTATTTTTCACTGACCTCAGCTTCCTTGTCAATTAAATGGGGACAATGAGGAGGGCAGAGATAGGCAAGCTACAGCAATGGGCCAAATCCTGCCCAACACCTGTTTTTGTATGATTTAGAATGGTTTTCACATTTTTAAAAGGTTAAATCGGTTTTTTAAGATTTTTTTTTTTTTAATTTGACAGAGAGACAGTCAGCGAGAGAGGGAACACAAGCAGGGGGAGTAGGAGAGGAAGAAGAAGGCTCCCAGCAGAGCAGGGAGCCCAATGCGGGGCTCAATCCCAGGACTCTGGGATCACGCCCTGAGCCAAAGGCAGACGCTTAACGACTGAGCTACCCAGCCGCCCCTAAATCAGTTTTTTAAAGAACATTTCATGATATTAGAAATTATATAAAATTGAAATTTCAGTGTCCAGATATTCAGTTTTATCAGAACAAAGCCACATCCATTTATTTACATACCGTGTATAGCTGATTTTGTGTTAAAACAGCAAAGGTGAATATGATTTCGCTCATGTGTTATTTAAGAAACAGAACAGATGAACACAGGGAAAAGAGAAGGAAAAATAAAATAAGATAAAAATCGAGAGGGAGGCAAACCATAAGAGACTTATAATGTAGGGAATAAACTGAGAGTTGCTGGAGGGGAGGTGGGTGGGGGAGGGGCAACTGGGTGATGGGCATTAAGGAGGGCACTTGATATAACAAGCCCTGGGTATTACAGGCAACTGATGGATCACTAAATTTTAACCCTGAAACTAATAATATACTATGTGTTAACAAACTTGAATTTAAATAAGATCTTAAAAAAAACAAACAAAACCCCCCAAAAAAGTAGCAAAGGTGAATCATGGCAACAGAGGCCATGGGCCCTGCAAAGCCTAAAATATTAATGTCTGGCCCTTTACAGAAAAATTTGCAGAGAAAAACCCTATTGCAGAGAATTAGAAGAAATAATATAAATAAAATGGTTAACACCGAACCTGGCATATAAGCATTCAATAAATGGTAAATGTTACGACTGTTTTGTAAGATATTATAATTTGAAATGACTATACAACTTCAAAGGTAAACAAGGCTACAAAAGGCATGATGTACCCTTTAAGTAAATGGCCATTAAGGCTCCTAAAAAAACTGAAATACAGGCATGGTCTAGCCTATAACCATACAATTCATATAGAGCCTGCCATGTACGCAGGATAGACAACTGACCACCAGAAAGTAACTGTTGCTGTATCATCTATTTCATGACATTTGAGTAGACCATGATTCCATTTTTCAACCTCTTTCCAACCTCAGGACTCTCACCCAGGATGACCCATCTGCTAATGACATCCTTCCCTCTGCTTACCCCGGAGCTCTTTTTCCCCACCCATCAAGTCTTCCCTTAAATATCATTTTCTCAACTACCCCACCCCATCTCCTTTTCCTTCCTAGCACATTTATAATTATAGACTTAGGTGGCAACTTGTTTACGATCATCTGTCTTCCCATTAGATTCTAAACTCTACCAGAAGAGTGATATAATTTGTCTCTTTCACCACTATATACCCAGCTCCTAGAAGACTGAAAGCTGACAAGTATTGCATGAAATCAATGCTTGTAACTCTGGAGGTTGCTCTTAAAGGACAACTTGTCCTCAAACAATGAAGTGCAATGAAGAGACTGTCAAAAAAGAAAATAGCCTTTTCACCCTTCCTTTCAACTCAGAATTGGAAAAATATAATGTTCATTAAGTTGTTAGCAAATTTTCAAAATCATTTACAATGAAAATATTTTGAGTGCCTACTATATTCAAGACACTATTCTAGGCACCAAGGGAAAATTAATTTGCATAAGCTAAAGTGCTGGCTCTTCAGAAGTGCACAGGATAAGTGCAAAATTCTAATACAAGGCAGACTTTGAAAATAATAATGGAAACAAAGTGTTACAGGATTAAGAGGAGAGAAGAATGTTAATTTTGGCTGGAGAGATATGAAAAGTCTTCTTGGAGGAGATGAGATAAAATCTGGGTCTTAAAGCGTGGTAGAATTTCAAAAGGCAACTAGGATCAGAGCATTTCCAGCCCAGTTTGAGAAAAGACACATTCAGGAAAGTACAGAATGTGTTCAGTACCATCTTAGACAATTAAGGGAAAGTGGTGGTTAAAAATAGTTTCTAGAATCAAACAGTTTGAGTACAAATCCTAAATCCACCCCTTACTACCTCTGTGTCACTGAGTAAACTATTTTCTCTCTCCAAGCCTTGGTTTTTCTTATCAGCAAAATGGGAATAATAATGTTACCCACCTCAAATCATTCTCGTGAAGGTCTAATAAGATAAAACACACGAAAATAAAACAATGTTCACCTCATGGTAACAGCTCAATAAATGTAGCGTTCACTATTGTTACTTTCCTTCCTTAGTACCGATAGGTGTAAGAAATAGTATGCTCCTTTCTTCTTTTTGCTTTCCTCATGCTATTCTGAACTAAGCTATTCCCTGGTAGCAAATTAAACATTTTCTGAAACTGTATGAGCACTTTAAAGCTCTTGGGGTGCCATTGTGTACACAGAAGCAACACCTAATTGAATAGTAGCCTAATAGCCCCAGAAAGCTGCTGCAATTAAAAAAAAAAAAAAGTTGAGTTAAAAATAGGAACAGTTCAGAAAGTGGGAGAATGAGCTTCTGTGAATTGTCATGACATTCTTCCTTAACACCCTTTTAAAAAGATCAAAATCTAGCAAAAAATAAATAAATATACAAATCCAAATCGCTCACCAATTCAACAAAATTGGAGTCAATTACTATGAAAAGAGGTTTATGTCCCTAGGAAAAACCAGTGATAAGGGCAAGGAAGACCTAAGTTAAAATAAATACACCAAATCAATGAATTAATGGTTCCAAATGGTAAAAAATGGATTCCATTTTTAACATCTTTTTGTTATCATGAACAGATTAGGTTTTTTTCAAAAAATGTATCACTTTAGTCTCGAATTCTTAAACTACTACATTCTTGGAATAGGGCAGGCACTGTATCCATACAAAAAGAGCCTTAGAAAAGTATCTACAGGACATAGATGAAGGATCTGATTTTACCATGAAATTCCGGAAATAGGATGATTTCCTTTGAGAAATGAGGCAACATCTAAAAATAGCTTAGTTAGTCAACTGTCTTGTATGGCTTAGGTGAGCCTTGACTGGAAGTAGAGGGATTTGCTCCAGGGTTTGGCTAGCCATGATTAGTCTTTGCCTTGTGGCCTGCAGAGAGGCATAGACTTTTCTGGAAGGAAGAAGTGGAGGACTCTGGATACAGTTATATATCTAAATCCATCCCAGCTTTGTCTCTCTAGTGATGCTGGATACTACGTCTCAGTTGCCCCAAAATGTCATTTTAGTGTTGGAATCCAAGCAGATTCACCAACATGGTCAACCTCCAATAACTCTGAAAGGAAAAATGAAGCCATGATGTTGCATTAAGCCTTCAGGTTCACTGCCAGAGCCTTTCAGTGCTATCCAATAGAACTTTCTGCCATGATGAAAATGTTCTGTGCCTGCACTGACCAATAAAATAGCCTCTAGCCCCATGTGGCTATTCTGCACATGAAATGTGACTAGTAAAACGGGGATGGAATTTTTATTTTACTTAATTTTAATACTACTTTCTCCCTCTGGATAGTAACACTTTAGGAACCAATACTGTACCCACAAAAAAATTATAATTTCTAGAAGCTCTGTTCATAAACCTTACACCTTATGGCTTAATATAATAGAAATAATCAGGCCTGACAAAGATAGTTCAGCTCCACCTCTAATTCTCTGATTCCCAGATCCTATTTTAGGCATCTTATACTTTAAGATTAGTCTCCCTTTTTGATTATTCATCTCTAGTCTGCTTTCCACAGCCCAGAGCAGAGGGAAAACATTTTAGAAGTTAAATTTTCTTTTTCTAAAGGTCAGTTATCGAGGTGTGAAAGTGGGCGAACTTTATTCCACCAAAAACTTGTTTTTAATCTTTTTTCTGCACTGATAACAACACATTGTTTTATTCTTAAATTACAAACTTGAACAGTTGAGATATTTTTCCCATGAATTTCTGTATAAGGCTAATATGTATAGGGATAAAAAGAAAGATGATAGCATGCATGTAAATAAACTACATTTATCAAATGTTATTTCTATAATTGTGAACAATGAAGTCCTTGAGTGCTCTGAACTTCTATAATTTTCAACAGCATTTTTTAAAAGATTTTATTTATTTATTTGACAGAGAGAGCACAAGTAAGCAGAGAAGCAGGCAGAGGAAGAAGGAGAAGCAGGCTCCCTGCTGAGCAGAGAGCCCAACTCAGGGCTTGATCCCAGGACCCTGGGATCATAACCCGAGCTCAAGGCAGACATTTAACTGACTAAGCCACCCAGGCACCCCTTACAATAGCATTTTAACTGTACCTCCCCTTTTTCTTTATACTTTTTTTTTTAAGATTGTATTTATTTATTCGACAGAGATAGAGACAGCCAGTGAGAGAGGGAACACAAGCAGGGGGAGTGGGAGAGGAAGAAGCAGGCTCACAGCAGAAGAGCCTGATGTGGGGCTCGATCCCATCACGCCGGGATCACGCCCTGAGCCAAAGGCAGACGCCCAACCGCTGTGCCACCCAGGCGCCCCTCCTTTTTCTTTATACTTTTAAGCCACGTGTAGTTTTATAAATATATTTGACACCAATTAGGGGAGAGTAATTGCTGAGTTCCTTCACTGGAACATACCAGATATACAGGAATGGACTCCCCAGTGCCATCATGCTTGTGCCAGGTGACTCCATTCGATATTGACTGGACACCTGACCCAAGCCAAACCAATCAGACTTTCCTCAAAATCATTCCATTTAGAGCTAAGGGAAGAGAGTCAGTCCTTCTCTAGAGGGATGTGGGATAGCAAGCCTGGTAGCCTTTAGCAACCATGTACCCAGCCATGTGGATGTATGGTCTACTATGCAAGGGGAGGCCAACATGCAGGGATTCCCCTGTCCCAGGGCCCAACTTTCCCTATCCTTCTTGTTTTTCATTAGATGTCCCAATACTGTTCCAATAATTCCTTTTTCTGAGTTAGCTCAAGTTATGTTTTTGCTATCTGAATCTAAGAGTGTTAATCAATATGATATTTATAACAGTTAAAAAATCCACCCCTGAATAAATGCAACATTGTAAGAATTGAAATTACACACACAAACCCAGAAAATTAAAAATGAATGATCTTACAATAACTGTGCTCAAATAAATGTCACATATATTCTGAAGTTTTTAAGAAAGATGCTGCTTAAGATATTATTAGGCAATGATATGCCATGTTCAATTCTCTAACATGTGAATGTTTAATTGTATTTTGAAATTATTTATCACTAAGAATAATAATAGAATTTTTAAAACTTGTAAGCATGATCCCATTATTTATAAAATTATATATGGCTATTTATCAGTTATATCCACCCATTTTCATAGATTCATAAAGAATTGCCTGAATAATTACCTAATGTCAACAATGATCTTTTTTTCGAAGGGCTATATTATTACATGGTGTTTTATCTTTTCCTTCATATTCTTATTAATTAAAATTCTCAACTCAAATCAACTGAAATACCTAGCTCCAGTTATCTCAAACATGGCTTCTGTGTGAATACATAAAAGCGAGGAAGAAAAACCAACCCAAAGAAAGACCTTGGTGCTGCTTCAACAGGAATACAAAAGGTTAAAAAAAAAAAAAAAGATTTGAAAATCACTACTTTTATTCTAAAGACAAATTTCTGACTACTTTATAGTATGTAAAGCTTTTGCTCAATGTATATATATTCTCTTAATATGTCATTCTCTTAATATGTCATTCTTACCCCTAGAATTTTGGGTAATGCTCTTCCTTGATCCACTTTCCGTCTTTCTAACTTGTATCTACCTTTCAGAAATAAATAAAACTTCCATCTTCCTTGGAATCTTCTCTGACCAGCTCAGTACTCAAGGACCTCATTTCCCCCCACAAAACCCATAGTCCTTATTTGTATTCCTGCAGTACAATAGGGCCCTGAGCATACGACATGGGATTCTGTTAACTAAGTTTCTATGAATCAATCCTGAATTCCAAACTAAACTATCTACACTTGGAAGTGCTCACAGATACAGAGAACAGATTGGTGGTTGCCAGACATGAGGGGGTGAGGGGTGGGAGGGGTAGGGAGGAGAAATGGGTGGTGGAGGTCAAAAGGTAAAAAGAAAAAAAAAAGGCAATGCCAAAAATCAGTTCTTAAACCCATTTGTACCACAGTCTCCCTCCACAGTTTAACTTCCTCTCTCACCCTCCAGGGTTCTAGTACAGTTTTCCAGAGTGTCTTTAAATTAGCATTTTCAGTGTTTCAGGTTCCTCAGTGTGTTGGGATTGAAATTTTCATTTGATTTTAGTCAGTCAGTTTCATTCTTATTTAATCAACTAAGACAGGATGTGTCCACTCTGACTTTCTATGTCACTATTTCTTCATCTCTATAGCCAACTGCATTCCAAATCCCACCATTAGAACTGGTAATGGGATAATGTCTACTCTACACTGAGCTTCCTGAATTATTATCTCAAACATCCCCTTGGAAAAATATTTGAAGAAGAATCAGCTTTATGACTCTAGCCAAGTATCCACCTAGTCAGGTCAAGAAGTCATCATTTCTAAAGCTCAATAAAAGCCTCCTGATAAAAACATGGCACTGTCACAAATTGCAAATTGGCATGAAAAAGAATTTGAAAAGATTGCCAAGGCTGGCAGTCTGCCTTCCCTGCCTGATCACTTAAGAGTAACACCAACTAATTGCAAATGCTCCAACATATGTGATGCACACTCATCCTTTTATTTTTAAAACACAAAAGAAGCTTCTTGAAATAAAACAGTCTAGCCAAAGTATACCCCATTACCAGATCGAAGGTAAAAATGCAAATAGAGTCACAAAACTAATTTAAGATTTAAGGCTTCTTGTATATGAAACACTTAGATGTAAGAGTGGCAAGACTGGAGCGTGATCTCCCCGTTCTTAAGATTCTGTCTGAAACCTAACTGTGCCATCGGTAACCCTTGTTATGAATTACCAATGGAAAGTATCTCAAGTTTTACTGAAAGAATTGAGTTACTCTATAAGAAATTCTATACTATAGGAAAGCCCCAGTTCAAGATCCCTAATGAAGGATTGCTTGTAGCAGAAAACACAAAACCAAGTGAACTCTGTACCACCTGGCAGAGCAAGCATGCCTATTTGGACACCCTCAATAGGGATGGGCCCCTGATATCAGCAGTTTGGATTTCTTATAGAAAGGCACCAATAAATTGAAGAGGCACACATCTCTTTATAAAAACACATAAGAAAGAGGCTTGTGGAAGTGTAAGCAGTCCAGATGAAGTATCTCATGTTATCATTTGTTGCAGAAAGAGAATGATTTTCAGAGATTCCCACAAATTATTGACATTTCCCAAAAAAATGGATCTGTAAAAACATTGTGTAGACCTCTTCTTCAGACTTTGAATACTACTAACATTTCTAACATAGAAAAGCAATAAAAATGCAAAATGATAACATTTCTAATGCTGTAGAATAGCTTGAAGTCATTTTTTTAAACATAAAAGAGACATTAGATTATACTGTCAAATGTCTGTGAACCAGTGTCACTGCACTTGTTCCTCTGGGTCCCTCTAGACTTGCTCTCCTTCTCCACAGTTCAATGTCTATTCTATCTTCCAGAAAACAGAAGTGCAACATCCTTCACCAGGGTAATGCAAACCCCAATTCCATCACTAAGTGTTGTGTTATGCACAACTGAAACCTTTTGCAGCTCAGTCTCTCCATCTGTAAAATGGGGATAATAATAACAATAATGACTGCAAACATGTTTTGAATGCTTACAATCTATTGGGCACTGACCAAAGCAAGATCACTTGGCTAGTAAATGGCAGGGCCAGGATTCAAACTCAGACACTGACATAGTGCCCGGCAATTTAGTAGATACTCTCTAAATGCCAGATGTCCATACCCACCCTGTAAAGTCATAATGAATCTGGGTATTGACAGATTATATAGAAGTCAATGCAGAAGTCCTCATTATATCCTTGTGGGTAAGACAGCCTCTTGAACAGATTCCCAAACATGACTTTCACACTCTTCATGGATTGGCTCTGCTAATCTCTCCATTGCCATTTCTCACCATCTCCATCCCCACCTTTAGCGACACCCTCTCCTGACACCATGACCATAAAACTTCACCTCACTCACGTGACCTTCTCCCAAAGCCTTAAATGTATCACAATCCCATCATCTCTATTCTGGATCTTTCGACTTGCTCCTCTCTCTGCTTAGAACACTCTTTTTAACTCCATTTCACCTGACTTATTATTATTTAGTTTAAAATTCGTTTCTATGTGGAGTCTTTTTGAGCCCCTCTCAACCTCCCTCCCAAATAAGCTGAGTGTCACTGCTCTATCTTCTAGCCCTCAACAATTTCCTATTATGGCTCTTAACACACTGGACTGTAGTGGTATGTTTCCCATCTGTGCTTCCCTCTAAACTCTAAGCTCTGTGAGGATTCTGGCATGTTGTGCTTATCACTGTTCCCCCAGTGCTTGATACATACATGACTTTAGTAAATACCTGTTCATTAGACAGGAAGAAAGATGTAAAATATTTTTACAAGAAAATGTAGCAAGAAAAATGTAAAATATTTTTCTTCTCTTCTTCCATTCTAACCCCCTTGTAGAGAGAATTATAATTAGCCTGGAGCATTCTAGAATTTTAGACCAACAATTTCTACGATTGCAGAAGTGGAAGGTGAATATAATGGACTCCCATTTGGTTCCTGAGCACAACTCCTTTTCTTGCTCAGGAGCCTGGCATTTCTCAGGGGTGAAGATATATTCAGAAACCCTAGAGAGGGGCGCCTGGGTGGCACAGTGGTTAAGCGTTTGCCTTCGGCTCAGGGCGTGATCCCGGAGATCTGGGATCGAGCCCCACGTCAGGCTCTTCCGCTATGAGCCTGCTTCTTCCTCTCCCACTCCCCCTGCTTGTGTTCCCTCTCTCGCTGGCTGTCTCTCTCTCTGTCGAATAAATAAATAAAATCTTAAAAAAAAAAAAAAGAAACCCTAAAGGACTGGATGGACTGATGGTTAGGTTAAACAAACAAACAAACAAAAAACAGCCTCCAAATATAAAGAAAAATGTTAAGAAAATAAAAATAACTCCAACTGCCAAGCACCGGAATATAAAATACTTCACTGATAGAAGGGCTGAAGCATGAAGGAAGGAGGTTCCCTAAATGGTCTGGAAGGAATTTAATGAACTTCTTGAGAAGCCAAACAGAGCCCAAGATCATGCATAGCTACTTTTCTCCCTCCCCACAAGAAGGGGGAAAAAATGACCAGCACAAGTCAGCCTGCTTGAATAGAGCAGATTCAGCTTGGATGTCAAGGAACTTCGTTCAAATGCCAATCACCAGAATTCTAAGCTATCCAGAGGTTTGGCTGGATCACTGCCAGTCAGTTCTATGACTGATATCTTTTTCTTCAGACACTGCAACATTCAAAAATAAAAGGAAAATATGTTCAGCTGCTGCCTCTTCAGCAGCTTTGCAATTTTCCAAGGATCATCCCCTCTCCTACTCTCACTCCCCTAATCTCCAAGCAAAGTAATAGCTTCTCCTTGCCTAGAGAAGGAGTCTCTGGTTAGTAATTCGAGAATCCTTGGTCTCCTAATCTTTATCTGCCAGGAATAAATGAGTGCATGTTAGTTAAATGCAAGACCCCATGTAAAACACTCTTCTCTCTCACTCTCTGTCCCTTCAATCTTTCAAGGTGTCATAGACAGTGAAAATATAAACTCCTAATAACAGCAGCTTGTGACTCCCTCCTCTAAACTCTATATTCAATCAGCTCCATCTTTCACCTGTATCCATTCTCTACCAGTATCCAGGCACCCTTATGCACCTTCCTTCTGTTCTCTTATGTGGAAGGTCATAAAACCAATCTTTATTCTCTGCACCCCCTCCTCAGTGAAGCACACCACAGGGACTCAGCTTTATTTGTATTCCTTAACCAGGAGTCTCCACCCATTTTACGCTTTTCAGTTCTTGGACAAAGCAGTTGCAGGATAGCATAGACTCTTCCCAACTGTCTCTTCTCACTGCTCTTGATGACAAATACATAAGTTATTTTTGACATAAGACTTTGCTACCACTCTCTATAGGTAGTGAAGCTAGGGGCATTCGAAGCTGACAAATGCCTGACTCCCTTCTAGACAGTCCCTAGAAGCCCCCAAGCGGTTGACAGGATAGGCTGTAACCAGAGAAGCCTTCGGGTTTTCTGATAGCTACCTGGTGATCGATCCTCTGCAACAGACACTAAAGATGCTTCTCAGAATCAGATGAAACAATCATGAGAATCAAATGAAATCAAATGGATAAAATGAATTACATACTGAATTTTGAGTCATAAAACCTGAATTCCATGAGCATCAGACCAACATCCAAGTTCCTGGCTCTACCACAGATGATTTATAGTTTTAGGTAAGTCTCTCCTTGCCTTCACTGAATCTCATTTCCTTCCTCTCTTCTAAAAGTACGTATTTGGTTGCTTGCAATCTATCTGTCAAGGATACTGTAACAAAGAAATAGTAAATGCTATAAAATGAAAGTGGTGGAAAGAAAACCCAAGTTCAAGTTCTAGTTCAGTCACATAAAACCTTACACTTCATTTCAAGTGACTCCCCTTAACTCTTATAAGCATGTGGTACTACAGGGTCTAGGGTAATGAATAGACAGTTCAGCACCATCTGTCCTTTTCCTTGTCCTACTCCATCTATACCTGACTACTTTCAGTTTTTCAAACAGAGCACACTACTCTGACTTAGGGCTTTATATAACTAGAATATTTAGCCTCACCTTCACCTACTACATTTTTTCCCTCGGATAACTCCCTGAATATTTCAAGTCTCAAATGAATTACGGCATTTTCAGAGAAGCTTTCCTTTACCCTCATTACTTTGGCTTCCCTCTTTTTTTTTCTATATGCTTTCATAGCAACTTGTACTTAAACCTTGGCAGCAAGCATAACTCTTGTAATAATCTAAGTGTTTCAGCCCTCTTCAGTGAAAACAGAGAAACTTTGTCTGCCTTGAGCTCTGCTATGATCCCAGTACCAAGTTCACTGACTGGCACTGAGTAGAGATACTCAATAGAGGAGTAGCTACTAGCTCCTCTTCTGAAATCCTCACTATTTTCAGAGAACTATAGTTATATATATTGTGTGAAAGCACTTCGTAAACTGCAAAAGTAAATTGTTATAAAAACCCAAGTCACTACTATTATCTGTGTATGTTCTGAATTCCAAAAATCTCAAATCGTAACTAAATCTCTACGTGCCAAAGCTATGGCTGAGCTTTCTTTATTACTGACTGAGATATGGCTGAGAAGTGCACACTTCTCAGTGACTACTACCATCCCCTGCTATACGAGGAAGTATGATATGATGGTAGGGACCAGTATCAGAATCTTCTGCAGTGTAACAAATTACCCCAAAACTTTGTGGCTTAAGACAAGAAACATTTATTATCTGTCAGTTTTTGTGGGGAAAGAATTTGGGAGTGATGTGGCTGGTTGTTTCTGGCTCAGGGTCTCTCATAACATTGCAGTAAGATGCCCAAGGTAGCTCACTCACGTGGCTGACTAGTTGGTACTGAACAAAAGCCTCAGTCCCTCTCCACAGGACTGCTTTTGTCCTGCCAACATGGCAATGAGCTTCCCTCGGTGCAAGGGATCCAAGGAAAAAAGATGGAAGATACAATGCCCTTTAAAACCAAGCCTTGGAAATTGCATATCATCGCCTCTGCCACACTTGGTCTGACAAACAGCCAATTCCCAGTTCTCTGTGGGAGGAGACGACACAGCGCAGATACCAAGAGTCAAGGATTACCGGGAGCTATCAAGTCCGGTTTCCATGGACTTTGTCTCTGTTCAAAGTCACTAGAACAGTGCTTCGTGCACAGTATGTGCTCTAAAATCAATGTTTAATGGGATCTATGGATGGAATCACAGATGAATAGATGAAAGGGTGGCCAAGGAGTGGATGTTACTTAGTTTCTGATGCTAGCAATGGAAATATCAGAAGGAATACTGAAGCAATTAATGAGACTATACACACATACTCCCCAAACACCACAGCAAAGATTGTAACTACTGATTTTGGAAAGAGGTGCAGAAGAGGGGTTAGTGATAGTGAGAGAGGACATGCACCCCTGGAGTAATTCTCAAGCTTCTGAATCCAGTCTTACTTCCTCTGAATCCACCTCTTCCTCAGTGAAGCACACCACAGGATATAGATAAATGGACTTTTCTTTTACATAAAAAAAATTGATGAGAGGCTTAGAAACTGCAAAAGTCTGTTTTTTTCATTATTCTTATTCTGGAAATTCATAATTCAGCTACCCTCATGAATGTTATGCAAATTCATTAAACAATACAGGGGGAATCTGAGCTTTTAGCATTCTTGACTAATACAAGCATTACTATAATTATCATTTCAAAGTTCTAATAATAACATTATTTGCATTTTCTTTGACACTGTTTTTTGAAAGAATTTTTAAGTACTTGAGTAAATATTTGTAAATTATGATCATGAAACAGTAAAGGCCACTCAGAGTAAGAAGGGAACATTGCAGACCAGAATTGATTACTTTAATATTCAAGCTTATTAGTTCACTCTAGAAATAGCTCTGACCCCATAGGGGTCAGAGTAGGATAGTATTTCATTGACGATCAACGTCCATTCACATAGAGAACAAGTCAGACAACTGGTAGTTATCCTGGACACCTTCCTCTCCATCACCTCCCTTACCGAATCCCCTAAATCCATTCTATACTTCATTACCACCACCCTGGGCCATCGAAATGAACCCACACAGGTTTCAACGCACATACTGCCATGACTCTACTCTGTACTCCCCTTGACAATCAGACTGACCTTTCTAAAAACAAGATCTATCTTGTCTCTCTCCTTTTCAAAAGTCCTCTATGGATTTTTATTCTTGAATATGCACTGTAGATAAAAATAATTAACATGACCTATAGAGTCATGTATGATCTGGTCCATATATAACTTTCTGCTTCATGCTCTGTGCCCCAGCCTCTTTCAGTCCCTAGAGTACATACTCTTAACATTTTATTCTGTGGTCTAGTTTGTCTAGAATGTCCATCATCACATCCTTTCTTACAAGTCACTTCTTCAAGAAAGCCTTCTCTCAGTGGAAAGGCCTCAGTGGAAATTAGTGCTTCCTGTTATACACTTTATAGCACTATGTATCTCCTTGGTAGCAATTATCACAACTGTAATTTTTACTCCTCCTGGGACAAATTGAATTGTGTTGAACTCTCATTTTTTCCCATTCTTCCCACTCCCACTCCATGGGCACAGACAATGAGTACTGTGTCCATTATTATGCTTTCAGCGCCAACACTGGGCTCAACCCAGAGCTGATGTTCAAGGTGTGCACATGGATTGAAAAAAAAAAAATGAAGATTTCAAATGCATACCAAGAATGTAGTTTAGATTATGGAAGAATTTGCTGCATTTATTTAAGAAAAATAAGGCAAAAAGCAAAAGCATAATATCTTTCTTGATGAGTTCTGGTATTACCATCAATGATGAGGATAAAAAGAGAGAGAAGCTACTTTGGACAATCAGGAAAAGGGGTATCCCAATCCCCAATTTAGGGATTTATTTAGGGAGGTTTTTACAGATTTTAAAATCTTTTTAGATAGCCTGGAAATGTAAGTTTGTTGATGGCAGCTCTTTTCCATTTAGAAGGCCTTCAAACATCCAATAGAGGAGAGAGGGAAAGGGAGAAAGAGAAAATAAGGGGAAAATACTACGTGACAACACAATGCAGAATAGATCCACCAATATCAAAAAAACACTCTACACTGCCTACATATAAATCATTACTACCTAATCTTCACCTAAAAAGAGCCAACTTCCTTAAAAATAAAAGCAGGATGGCTGCCTAATGTCTCACCTTTGGTTAGAATTAAAGACAAAAATATCCAGTGCTTTTCAGAAATACAGGAAAACCCTATAGAAAATTACATTAAATGCAAAAGACCAACCAGATAATGCAAACAGAATAAATATATTCATACTGAAAATATGAACATCCAGAACTTACATTCTTTTTGTAGAAAGCAGCAGACATTCAGGAACAGTGACAGCATTGACTGTGGGTAGAAGTAATTTCATGTACTTCAATTCTTTTTAAAAGGACTTCTATGCTTTCTATCCATTTTAACAAATTCTAAACATGCACTCCAAATTTCTATTAGGACAGTTACATATAAAACAAAAGAATTTTAATGAGTTTTCTCCCCAAAATACCCAGAGGTATAAATCCACATTAAGGATTAATGACCTGTCAACTTGTACTTAAAGGAAAGAAGAGACATTTCAGTTGTAGAAATTTGAAAATAAAAAAGTCTGAAGAAAACTTATCATTTTTCCCCTTTGTGTCATAAAAAGAACTGACCTGATTTATTTGCTTTAGGTTGGCCAAAAGAAAAATGTATTAAATGGTTGGCCTTTTAAGCAAAAATTCATTCTGGGCAAAATTTTATGACAAAATTAGAAAGCCTGGTCAGAAATACTCTTTTAGTCACTTAAATGATATAGCATTAATGTCAGAGTCAAGCATAGTATAAAAGGGAGAGGCTATTTACATTTTAGACTTAACAAAATGTCTCCAGTGACTACTGTAACGTGGAAGGAGTGCCTCACACTCTTAACCAAGCATGTCTGGTGGTAGGTGCCATAAAATACTTGAATAGCTATTTCAAACCACCAATGCAATTTTATCCCTATTTTTTAAAGTCTTATCTATTTCAAGTAAAAGTTAATGCTTAGTTTTCTGATTCATTTACACTTGACGCACGGCCATGCCAAAGAAGCTCTATTTGAGGTGCTATGAATCTCTTTTTTTCCCCTTTGAATCGAGAAGTGATGTTATGACAGCAGGAAACAGAATCCAAAGGCTGAAAAGATCAAGTTGAATTTGAAACTCAGAACCTTCAGTGTTTAAATAGATTCTAAATTTAGAAGCTTGCATTCTCCCAGCCCCAGTATATGTGACACAACGACACGAGGAAAACAACCCATGGAAGAATCATGTTATTGCCAAAGTCAGACAGGGGCTCGTCTTCCTTTTTGTGGGCACACGCTCATATCAGAGAAGTTAACAAATTCCATCTTTTTCCTTCAGAAAGAGACAATCTCCATTCACCAGACTGAGCAACATTAATCTGAGTCCATCCTTGCTCCATGAAAGCATCTGTGTGATGGGAGAAAATAAAATCACCCAATTTTGCCAACAAGATGTAATATAAATCTGGATATCTGAGTAATTTATTTCTTTAACGTTTCATATAAATATTTGGTGTCATAGAGAAACAAAAGCACTTGGGGAAAAAAAAAGTTCACTATACCTGATTTTAAATAGACAATATGTACCTGAATTGACTTTTTTATGACATTTTTGCTCTGCCAGTCCTGCTCTGAGCCAGGAATGGTTACAGGGCACATCATTAAACAAGGAGGTCCTAGAAACATCTTAAATCCTCAATAAATCTTTATAACACTCACAGTTCTATATACTACCGGAGTACACATTAAAAGGTTTCCATGACATAGAGTTGACCTAGCACTCTCTACCTTCCAGGTGCTTTATGCAGTCACTGACAGAAGAGTGTAAAAATCAATTTATGTTCAATAAGGTAAATGTCAATGATATCTTTAAACATGATGAGCCAATGGCATAGTTTATTTCCAGACACTCAAATTTTGATAGCTGATGACCTTAAATATTGTTTGGGCACGATGCAAAAGTTCAGAGACATTTAATGACCTATAATTAACTGGAAGAAAGTTCTAAAGTCAGGCATTCTCCTACTCAGAAGCCTTCTGTGGCTCACAACTGCCTGCAGAAGGAAGGCTCACTGCCATAGCTTGGCATTTAAAATCTTCCATAATCTGGCTTCAAACTACCCTGTTAGCCTGATTTCACCCATCCATCATGCATGCCTTATGTTCTAAATAAACCCAACTATTCCTTGCTGCTGACTACACACCACACTTTCTACCTCTATCCTCCAATGCTCCCTTTCATCCTTTCTGTTGACTCTTCAAATCTAAATAGGGACAATCTACTCAGAAGGCAGTTTGGTAGGACGTGTGTCAAGACCATTAATGTTATTTTGTACCTTAACCCAATAATTCTAGCTATAGATTTTTTAAATGCACAACAATGTATTTTATAATAGCAAAAGAAAAAAAAGACTATGGAAGGTACCTAAAAACCCAAAGTTAGGGGATTATATTAAAAATCATTATTCATATATTATGGATTATTAGTTAGCTGTTTAAACAATGTTAACAGAGAGTTTTTAATGACAGAATGAAATATTTAAGACATATGTGAAGTGGAATAGCAGGATAGAAAATTGCATATACATACACAACCTTAATTATGTAAAAAAATCAGAAAAAGACTGAAAGGAAATATATCAAAACAGTATTGGTATTTCTAGTTCTTAAAATTTGGGGTAATTGTTTTCTGCTTTTATAGGCTTCTCTCTGCTTTATAAAATTTATGCATATATTTCCTTAATATTTCCTTAAAAAAGGATTTTTTTAAATCCTATATTTTAAGATGCTTGTCAGTTATCCTCTGTGAAACCTTCTCAAATGACCCTTGATGGAATTAATTCCTTATTTCTCTGTTGTCCCATAATACTTGGTACTGCCAACTACTTTTTAATCACATTTTCTGTCTGACATTATTTGTTGAATTTAGTTGAGAAAAAAAGACCTAACACAGATCTGTGTCTTAAAATTTCTAAAAACAGACCCAACTGAAGAGGTTTCTATATATATTCAGATGCTACCTGTAATACAGCTTTATTTTCAACATCGTCTTGTTAAATAGAAGCACATCTGTTTAACATCAGAGTCTCCTTTATAAACCAAGCATCAAGCCTACCCTAGGCAGCTCTACATCTGCAGTTTGTTTGAAAACTTATGCCTTAATTATACACTGTCTTTCTACTAAATGCTGTATTAACATTATGGAACAAAGTTCTAAAATGTATTCAGGGGTTAAAAAAATAAACTAGTAATTTCATCATAAGCACAGGAAGAAGAATCATGGCATCATGTTCCTGGCAAGCCTGTTCTGCATTTTTCCTCCAAACTGGATATATAGGTGTTTGTATGAATTAATGTTATAAAGTTTGACAGAACATATTGAAAAATTCTCAGTTTAACCCTTAAACATTAATATTTGCTAGAGTTTGCTGTATTTGCTATATATAGATGTATATATACATATACAGATACTCTTTGTCATAACTAGGGCACTGGGGGAAGTTATCAGATAAAATACATGACACCTATTTATATTTTAATTTCAGATAAATCTTCTTTTAGCATATGTATATCCCATGAAATATTTTGTCTAATATTTTATAATAAAACTGTTTGTATTTATCTGAGATTCAAATTTAACTAGGAGTCCTGTATTTTTATTTGCTAAATCTGGCAACTCTGGGTGGGAGAGTGATTGCATATTCAGAGATTCTACAATCTGGCTTAATAACCTCTCAAACCTACCCCTGGGTAGCACTTCATTTAAACTCAGCAGAGAGTGAACTCAGATATCTGAGTTCTCGACATCCTTCCAAACCAAGTTTTAAAAAGAAAATCCACTAATACTGATGCCAAGAAATCACCAGGAGTCCTTAACCTCTCCAAATTCCAGAGCCTGAATTCTTGCCAAGTCTATATGGGAGCATTACATACAAATTATCAAGCTCTGTTGTGCCTTACAATTTTATTTTTATGCATTTATACTTAACAGAGGAGCCAGGAATGTTTGACTTTACAAGCTCAAAATTTTTTCAGAGTATTTAATGCACACTAGAGAACCAATTCTAATGTGCCCTGTTCTTTTATAGAAGAACAGTAGAGAGGATATGTCTAGCATTTGTCATCATTGGATTCTTACTTGACGTTAAGATAACTACTTTCTTCAGATTTTCTTCTTAATAATGTAACTTCATTTTCCTCAGTCCATTTTTTATGGATCTTCTATGTCCCACAGGCTGTTTAAAATCAACATGCCATAAAATGAATTCTTTTTTTTTTTTTTTTTTTTAAAGATTTTATTTATTTATGTGACAGAGAGACAGCCAGCGAGAGAGGGTACAGAGCAGGCGAGTGAGAGAGGAAGAAGCAGGCTCCCAGCAGAGGAGCCCGATGTGGGACTCGATCCCGGAACACCGGGATCACGCCCTGAGCGGAAGGCAGACGCTTTAACGACTGCGCTACCCAGGCGCCCGCCATAAAATGAATTCTTTTTCTCACCTTTGTTCCCCAACACTTTCCCTTTTCTGCATTCCCAATCACCCATCCAGAAATTTTAATAAGGAATCACAGCTTTATTCTCAGTGCATCCTCTTCAGGACCCCCATACCTTGTCATTCAAATCTTTTCAGTTTCACCTCTTAAATACATCTGGTAGCGGTCCTTATTCCCAGCTTGACATCCCCACTATCCCTGCCTTAGCCCAGGCTCTCCTGGGCTGTCTCCAGATCGGGTTTCTCAAATTTCAATTTGCTCATGAATCGCCTGCATATTTTGTTAAAATTCAGGTTCCAGGGATGGGCCCCAAGAATTCCCATTTCCATCAGATACTTGGGGATACTGATGCTGCTGGTCCAGGAAGCACACTTTGAATAGCAAAGCTCTAGGTTATTTTTATAGACTCCCAGCCAGTCTTCCTTCCATTCTAACTAATCACCACGTTACTGTCACTATTCTGGGTAAAATTTTCATATGACTCCTCTGCTACTGAATTGTCAAGATATAAACCACCCAGGCTACCAATGAGTTTCAGGTGCAGCCCCTCTCCATCCTCCAGACCCATATTCTAAACTCTAATTCCCATGCCACTCCCTTCTGCTGCTGAAACTCTTTTTTCCTACTTCCAGGCCCTTTGCCTAAAATGTCCTTACAGTAATTTTCTTTGCCTGAGTGGCTCCTTCTTCCTTCAAATGTCACACTTCCTCTGTGAAACTTTCTAACATCCTCTCAGCACCAACCCCTGCCACCTGATACGATTACGTGCACCTCTCATAACTGGATGTGTTCGCACATCACTTTGGACATGTCCTGATGACAATAATACGCAGGGCTTTTTATGTTAAGTACTGTTATGTGTATTTTATGTGTCATCCTCCTAACAATCCTATAAGGTAAATAATCCCCATTTTATAGACCATGAACAAAGGCACTACAGGTGACCTTATTCGGAATCACACAATTTGTTCATGCCAGAGCCAAGTTTCAAGCCCAGTCTGATACAAGACTCTGTCATCTTAACCACTGCACCCCACTACCTCCCTGATTATTCTCACTTCAGTTATCAGGTTGAACCATATGAAACCGCTGGTATTTGACCCTTTTATACCACAAAAACACCAATCTCCTGGGATTTAACTTTTCCAAAAATTTAAGAACCATTCATGAGCAGATGCCACATCTTTTTCTTCATAAAAATTCCCTAGATTTAGCACAGGTCTGGCACATACCTGACACTTAACTGGTCTCTGTTAAATGAGGCAAAGATAGCCCCAGCTTCATTTATTGAGGAATGAGTGCATGCTGGACACCATACCATGTGTTTCACATACATTTTCATGTTTAAACCTCATTGCAACATGTACTGTACTCTTATTTTTATAATACAGATGCTAACTCTATAACTCAGACACACAACCAGTAATATAGCAAAGTAGTACCTAAACCAGGCCTATCCTAAGAGATAAGCTGTCAGTCTTCAGTGTTGAACAATGTGAGAACTTGAAGACTATCTATTTTTCTTACCGAGTCAAACTTGAATTCTGGTTTTAAAAATCTCATACATTCTGGGATGAAGACACAGTTCCCTTTGTTGGCTACTTTGTAATTCTTTTTATTTTTAAAAACTTGAAGCATATACAAAAACAGAGACAAGAGCGTAATAATCTCCCATGGATCTATAAGCCAGCTTAAAGAATTATCAGTAATATACCATTCTTCACTTCATCCAACTTCCCACCCTTTGTTTAACACTGTTTTAAAGTAAGTCCCAGATATCATATCATTTCACATGTAAATCCACCAGTATGTTTCTCTAACAGATATCTTAAAGTAGCCACAAGAGAATTATCACACTTAACTAAATTAATAAATATCCCTTCGTATAAATGCTCAATTTTCTTTGATCTCAATTAAAAAAAAATGTCTTCTTACAGTGACATATTTGAATTAGGATCTTAGTAATGTCTACCCATTACACTTGGTTCCCGCTCACTTATTTTTTCTCATGCCATTTATTTGTTGAAGAACTGGTTGCTAGGCCTAGGGGCTTAATTAAATTCAGGTTCAATTATTTTTGGCAAAAATCTTCATGGGGGTGCTGCATATGTTCTATGGCACCAACTGGGATGCACATAATGTCTCGTTGGTCTCAAATTTTGTGATATTAAGATTCATCAGTGGGTTCAAGAATTGTCAGCCTAATCCATTAATTATGCTACGTTCCCACAAATTTTATCAAAACAGTTTTAGAAGCCATAGGCTTCTATTGTAAGGACCAATATTTTAAGAGTTTTTACAATTATTTTTTCCTAATTCTATAATTCCTTTTGCATTTGTAAGTTGAAATTCTTAGTGATTATCAACCCCTTGTTGAGTGGCTCAGTAAATGGGTCAGGGTACGAATGCAAAGATTTTAAACATTACATTCAGTATTGGCTTGGAGGTGGATGAAATTCTCTACTCTTAGAAATTATTATCCATATCAAGACAAACAAAAAGTCCCTCTATTAAACTATAATTGACAGAGAACTCAAGTACCAGTAGGCTACTCGGTTCTTCACAGGACATTCTGGCACTGATTCAATAAATATTTATCTTGTTAAACTAGGATTTTGCTAAGGAAGTGAACTTTCTTTTAGGCATCATCGAAGAGATATTTGATGACCTGTTATTTAACCAAAACACCAAGTTTTGAGATCTACACAAAAAAATAGACTTGTAGTTAAGTGGTTATAATACTGTGGAGGGAAACTTAAATATTTTCCCCAGTACATTAACATAGCCTATTCTACAAAATATAGCCTTTTCTTTATGGATCTTCATGATAAGTTGCTATGCTGGGCACTGTGTAAAAACTTATCATCTAAAACATTTGCACAGAGCATCAGATAAAGAAATTCATAATATCAGGGAGGAGAATGTAGCTAATGAAAGCACATTATTAGTTCCTGTTTGCCTATTCATTGACAAAGGAAACTGGGTCCCCAAAAGAAGCATACAAGGGAAATTTTAAATGTTGAAAGCATCTGAGGAAATTAAAGCCTCACATCTTGGTTCAGAACCAGTTATAGGTATTAGAGGTCTCTACAATTCTCAGGATATTTCTAGTTAGTATCTACATAACTTGCTCTATTCTACTCACCTGTATTTAAAAGGCTCTTGATGAGTATCAATTTTAAAGCCATATGTTTTATCCATCCTTGGAAATAGCATGGGACATTAGGAAAAAATCCTGACCTGCAATTCAGCGGACGTAGCTCCTAATTTCCAGACCCACACTAATAATCTGTTTTTGGACAAATTGTTTCCTATAAACATGAAAAGACTGAATTACATGATGGAAGGCGACTTCCAGCTCAAACTGTCTATAATTTTGTTAAGTGCTACACACAAAAAAAGTACACCATTGAAATTAGTCCAGTGAAATTATGCAACACCAAAAGACCATATGTTCTCCTTGAACTAAAGTATATTTAGATCTATTATGATGGATACCATATTCCACATAGCCTTACTAGCGGACAGGTAACCTCAGACAACAGCAAATATGGTCCACCTCAGAGAAATGTACAGGCTCCAACCTACTGGCACTGAATATCCAAGACAAAGAGAACAACAGAGTTTGAAAAGATTTTGTATAAATCATAATATTTCAATATTTTTTTCATAATTTCACATTTTTCCTTCAAGAGTCATTCAAAACATAATACAAATAAAAACGTCCAAGTTTAGAACATAATAAAGTTTGTCCCTCCTTTATCTTTCCATGTATGCCTGACTCATAGTGGTTCTATAGACATAGACCCAATCCAAAAATGGCACATCAGGTACACAGGTGGCAGTCATTGCAGAACCTGCCCACTGCCTCTTCCACGGAGAAATGTCCTGCTCACAATTCCCAGGCCCAGTATTTACTTTAAGACCCCTGCCAGAGATGATTTGATCAGAGGTGGAAACATAAACCAAAGGCAAGTAATTTAAGTTTAGCAATTGACCTATGAAAGAACCTGTTATTTAAAATAAAAATGGAATAGGGCTTCTCAAGAAGTAGTTTCTGTAAAACCCAAAAGACTTAAAACCGTTATATGGGAGAGCTGAAACCATAGAGTTAGAACCATAATACTTGGCTTCAGCTTAAAGTATAAGGGACCAGAGACAATCAGTTAAAAAAGCCAGTTAATAGAGATGGTTTAATGGAGGCAAGAGAAAAGCAAAGCTTCCATCAGTGATGTCAATGTGGGATAGAAGTCACCGACTATTCAACAGAGAAGCCAGATTTCTCATAATGTTCCCACTGAAATTCAGGGCCACATGGATCTTGGCTCTAGATACCCTCTTGCTTGAAATAATCTGAGTACGTAATGGGTCTCTATCCATTCAACTTAAGTTAAGCAACAGGTTTAGTTTAGGAACAATCTCATGGTCGTATAAAAGAGGGTATCACAGCGCAGTCACATAGAGAAGCTTCCAGTGATTCCATATGGATACATGCCTGACTTATCGGGAGAAGAGAAGATGCCCCAAAACTAAAGAGATTGAAGCTTTTTTGCTGGTGTCTATGGGAGACTCAAAAACACAATACTGTGCTTCCTTGCAAACCAAAGCAGCAAGTAGGAAGCAATAACAACTGGATTCTCTTGACAGCAGAAGCCTTATCCAGCATCATCCCACCTTAGGAGTGGTCAAAAACAATAGAAATTTCAAGGGAAATGTAAAAATTTAAGGCATACAAGGAATCCTCCCCTCCATCCCTAATTCAAATATGTGATGGGAACACCTAAACATACCGACTGAACCCAGAGCTCTTTAATTAGATTTAAGCAACCAATCTGGATTCTACATTTTAATGTTTCTGTTCTCTCATGCTCTCCTTGATGTTTTCGGCTTTAAAAATGTCAAGATTCCATAGTGCATGCACACTTAAAAGATGGGTATCAGACAAACTCTTTTAACAGCTGGTAACTAGACATTGTGGTGACCATTTCATAATGTATACAATTACTGAATCAGTATGTTGTACAACTGAAACTCATACAGTATTATATGTCAATTACTCTTCAATTAAAAAAAAAAAAGACAAACTCTTTCCTGGGAAATACTCCCTAGAAAGAAGAAACTGTACTGACAACGAAAGCACATTTTACTTGTTTTGAAGGGAATCACTCCTGATAACAGTGGGCTGGAATTTATCCACCTTCACTCTCCAGGTCTCTAAGAATAATCAGTAGGAAAAATACACTCACAGCAGGTCACATCTGCTTTGAGGTACCATTTTGTAAGTCAGAGGTGATAAGATGGGAAAGAATCCTCAACAAAAGTTTCCTGTTTTATTTCTACTGCTTGTTACCTCTGGTCCAAAGTTTAAGGGGACTCTTAAAGTCCACTTCCAGAGTGGACCCAGTCCAGCAAATAACAGAAGAAGATTCAATAGAATGACGGCCTGTGCCTCCCAGTACTGGCAGCTGAAGTATCAAGTAAATAAAAAAACAAAATAAGCCTATGCCTCCTGCTTCCAGAAAAAACTCTTTCAAACTCCAGTTTCTAAAGAGCATGGCCCACATGCTTTTTCTAAGCAGGAGCAGCAGTTGACTAGCTCTATTAATAAGATTAAGAATGAAAATGGCCGCACATCACCTTCTTTGAGTTCTGGAATAAAAGAAAAACTCCTGCCTTAATGAATTGCCAGTCAGCAAAGCATTCAGGTGATGCTTATCCTTGTCCCCCCTTCTTGACTTTCTCTTCCCCTCAGGAATTTGGAGTAGATGTTCAATCCAGCAGGGAAACTACAGTGTTTACTAACTGAGATGGCAGCTACAATCCCTCGATTTGAGATATGCCTTCAACTAGGTGATGCCAACTTTCCTTCCAGATGGCTGTTAAGCACCCACAACCAACGACTGACACAGCTTCTGGCAGCAGTTGGGAAGAGCTGTGAGCAATGTCACATCCCGAGGAGAAAGCCAGCAAAATCACATCTTCTATATAGTTATTCTCAAGCACCAGAAGAGTTCTATTTTTATTAATGGGGCCATTTAGAAAAGGCATGAAATTAATTTATTGCTACACTGGTTAAAAATATTTACTTTTTTGTTATCTTTGCAGTTGGCATAAATCTGTTCTGCTAGAAGGGACTGGGATGGCAAGCAGGCAATGAACAAGGAAAGACGACATAGCCCCATCAGAGCAAGTGTTTGGCAAGGTTATTGGTACTCCTGCCCAAGAAGCGAGCGGTTAGCCACAAAGCATGTGCTAAATCTATAATTTCTGTGCTCTGGATGCAATAGGAAGGCTAGAGGGACTCTTAGTTCCGTGCAATGAAATCAAAATGCACATTTCCCTTGCCTCTTGCACAAGCTCAGACTGGCAGCAAGCAGTTCTGCCATTCAATAACCGAAGAAGCATCACTTACTCATTTGTTCTGTGGCCATTTGTTTTGCTCTTTTAATTTCAATGGGCCATCAGTTTTTAACTAAGTTCTCTCCAGGGTTTAGAGTTTGGGCAGGCCAGTTAAGCAGGATAAGTGGCATTCGTGATGTATTTCTGTGTGCATCACTAGGAGAGCATGATGGCCTTGGACTCCAGATAAGGAGACAAAGAATTTGTTGGTGAAGTTTGTCTCAATCTGAAAGGGGGAGGGGCTTCCAAGGGTAACCCCTCCCTCCAACCAGAATCACCTCAAGATAGTTTTACTTCTGAAATTCTTTACCAGCCCTCATATTACATCTCAGTGGTTTTCATGCCTTATTGGTCACAGTCAGAAAGCTCCTCTTAAAGCCTTATCTTAGTCCCTATTGCTTCCTCCCTTCTTCTGTCATCAATGAAAATGGTAACATGAACATGTAATACTTTCAGAAGTTCAGTTTTCTGGTCTCCAAATACTATACACAAATTCCATTGTCCATTCTAGCAGTTAACTAGGTGCTTATGTATCCAAGTTCCTAGTGAATGGGCACTCTCAAAGAGCTGCAAGAATTCAGACCCAACAGCTGAATATAACCCATATAAAATAAGGCTGATTATTACCCTGAGATATCGTTTCTTCCCTTTTTTACACAACATGTTGCTCTTCTTCTAACTAAAAAGTACCATACTCTAAGAAAGCAGCAAAAGATTCCAAGGACCCAAAGTTTAGAACAGGAGCTGACAGTTTTCTTTGCAATGTGTGATAGAGAATTGGTTCCATTTTGACCTTCTGAAGCTTGACTAATCCTGTTTTAAATTCAGAAGTCAATGTTCTATCTTTCTTATAAAGTCAGGAGATTTAATTCAAATAAAAAGCAGAGATAGCTGTATGCTGGTTGGTTAGGATTCATAACTTGATTAAGTACCTACCGAAGCCATTTCTAAACCATGATGCTGGCACTGTTTATTTTCACTTCAAATAACATCCTTTCTGCTAATACAGGTAATACATGCCATTTTTTTAAAACTGGGAAATTCAGGGGAGTAAATAGAAAAACAAAGAAATCCTTCATATTCTCAGAGATAAGTGGAGGTATATCTTTTAAGTCTTTTAAAATATGGGCATATATATATATATACATTTTTAAACAAAATTGGGCTTATGCTTGACATACTGTTTGTATATCATGAGCACTCCCAATTATGTGAAATATTTTCTTAATATTATTCCATCAACTTTATTTTTAAATTAGTTTTAAAGTTTCCAGTTAATATTCTTCAAAAGACTAAAATGTTAGTCATTGATAAGTATCTGTAAAAAAACAAAAACAAAAACAAAAACAAAACCTCATTCAAGAAACTGATGGCTTAAGGAAAAGGAAAACTCATCATTTCACTGTACCCAGAGCTGAACCCAAAGTTACATAGGCAAAGGAAAGTAATTTCATTAATTCCTTTAATGAAATTGACCAATCTTTAAAAACCATGAATCAATGCCCCCCCCCTTTTGCTAACGTGCTTTTGTTAACACTATTCAACTGCATGGCTAAATTCTACTGATTTTGGAGGACCAATCTTTACCTGGGCAACTGCTCCAACCTTTTCTTAGAAAGGCTCTTTCACATCTTAGGAGGAAGCTGAAGAATAATGGTTAAGAATATAATGTTAAAAAAAAAAGAATATAATGTTAATCTTGAGCAAGTTATTTAAACTTAGTGTATTTCCAGTTCCTCATCTGCAAAATGGGGATAAAATGTTTTTCTCTTTCTCATAAGATGGTTACAAGGATCATAGGTCAATATATATCCCATACTTAGAGTGGTGCCTGGAACATGACAGGTATTCATTAAAGCTAAGTGTGATTATCTGTAACTCTCATTTGGTCACTTAATCACCTATTGTTTTATCTTGTTGTTTCTTGGTAGCTATTTTTGTTTTATCCTTTTCTGTAGTTTCACTGTTTTGGTACAACTCTCTTTTTATGAAAATCCTTCCATATTTCCTTGCTGGTGCTCTGCTCTACATTTTCTTTCTCCTTTCTTCCTGTCAAGAACCCTTGGATCTTTACAAAACCTGATTATGCCCTCTAATAGTCTAAGGCTTTGGACTGTCAGCCTGAAGTTAGAGAGTAATCCAGCAGAAAAGTCAGCCTCAAAAGATTTGGTCTGTGGATCTGTTTCTGCCAACAGGCTCCCTACACCATGTGACCCGACCCATTTTATAATCTTTGCTCATTTGTTTTCACCCTTGGGCTGAATGTCCCAGGGCACAGAGAGCCTGTCTCTCAGATGGCAGTTAAGCCAAAAATAAAATCTACTACTACATTCCCTGGTACACTGTTCTAATTAGTGAAAACAGCCCAGAGGAGTGAGGAGAAATTGAGAATCACACAGGCCTCCCTCATCTCTGCGCCTGAGTGTTACAAGCAGAGGTGAGGAGGCTCTACCATGCACCTAAAGGCAATTTCCCACACAGTCAGCTCAGCAGTTGTGAGTGGTTCTCCCTCACCAACCAAATCTCCTTCCTAGAATCATTTTTCTCTTTTAGAGCCTCAAAACACCAAAGCACAAGGAAGCATCGAGTTACAAGTATCAGAGCCCAGCTGAGTCCCTGTGTGTGCATGTGTGTATCCTACTGGGAGAGTATATAGGATTCCTGTAGTTATAATTGGTGCTGCCCTTCGGCTTAGAATTGCATTACTTGAAAAGCAGAGGGGTGGCTGTTGTACTTGTGATCATTAATATTTCAATCCAGAGGGGACTGTTTCCTAAACCCTAGGAGAGGTAACAGAGGTTAGCATGGTGAAACATAGCCAAAATGCCATAACCTGCAGCCAGATGTGTTATGAATAACAATGCATGGAAGAAATAATAAAAACAGATAAAAAGAACAAGCTTCTAGTGTTAAAAAACCTTAGCAAATTGAAGTTTGGTTTAAGTACGTGGGAACTAAATGCCAAAGAAAAGCCCCCTGACCTAAGCAGCTTGCTCAAAGTGGCTGTACGTAATTCAACAACTCTGCCAGGAAAGTTACACACAAAAGGTTGAGAAAAGCAGATCTAATAGATCAACTAATGGCCTGGAAGGAAGTTATAGAACCAGACATCTCATCCCAGACTCCTCTCCACCCCCTCTTCCTTGACATTCCCTCGGGGCCCCATTGCCTTCAAAAAAAAATTTAACTTACACAGTGCAGAAAGGATGATAAATACTTGCCAACGACCTACCATTGGAGGGCGCAACAGAACACAGGTTCAAATAGGCAGCTGCTTCCACTGAGAGCATCTCTGTGACCACCAAGTATACTCCCTTGCAGTATTTCACATCAAATACAGCCAAACAGATCAGATCACCTCTTCTCTAGAATTAGAGTGTGTTCTTTAGAGAGTCGGTGTTCAGCTTCTCTGGTGTTCAAATGCCAGCAGTCTTTGAGTGATCTACTGCCAAGGGGCTAAGCGGGTCTGTGACCATCTTTGGTTTCAGAAAATGAGAAGGTTGGGTCTGAGAAATCAAACTTCACAACTTATAATCTTTTCATAATGATAAACTTCTACATGTGTTGTTACTTTTTAATAAGACCTGACTCTATCGTACCTATTTAAGTAGGTGTTGATGTTCAGAAATGAGTTACGTTAACCTTCCAAATAGAATCCTGTTTGTAGCTGAAGCATCTAAATGAAATGAAGAGGAGCCCTTCTTTGTTTTCTTAATAAATAATGAATGCCTAGATTAAAGGTGGCAAATATATGGCTCTCCCATGACCATTTTCCTCTGTGAAAGGCATGGATGGAATCACCAATCTGGCAATTCTTTCCATCAGCTGGGGTGTGATTTCAGAAAACCAGTGCTTCCAGCAACCACTACAAATGGATCAGAGTTGGCAAGCAAGTTGAGAACTGGACCAGTATGCCATGACCACTTCAAATCGGTGACACCATGCATTCCGTATTCATTGAAATATTTGCATTTCTGTGACAGAAGTCTGTGTCTCTGTAGAGTTATCCTGAAGGAAGAATATCACTAACAGACCTAAAGTGATAGGGGCTACACATAGCTCTGCTTGGGCACCAGGCCCAGCCCAAGCTCTCTATCTAAGCTGTAAAGCTCACATACCTGTGAACTTAACTGCTGAAAGTCTTAGGGAACTCAGCTAAGAGGCAAACATGAATATTCTCATCATAAGGCAATTATAATGATTTACGGAATTAGGAAGAAAATGGAAACCAAAAGCATTTATAGTTTTATTAAATTTTGGGATCCAAACAATAAGTTTGGTTATAAATTTTAATGAAAACATGTGAGACACATAAGACAAACACATGGCTTGCTAATCCAAAGGAAACTGAATACAGATCTCTTAAGCCACAAAGGAAGTGACAGGAGAAAGAAAAGGCATGTTTTTTAATCAAATGAAGATTTTTTTATGTTTATATTGATGTTCTAAATCTATTCGGATGTGATCAATATCCCGTTTTTTTTTTTCTTTTTCTTGTGGTTCACTACACCTCCAATACAAAACAAATAACAAAAAAACTATAGCAAAACAGAGAAGGAACAAAAAGGATAGCAAGTATTGCTGAAACAATTAAAAAGAAAGCAAGCAAGAAAACTAGGCAGTTCAATCAATTCTAACTATAAAATAATTTGAATTCTGCTGTAGGCTGCTGAAACTTAATACAAAAATAACAAAGAGAAATGAAAAAGTTATTAAGTATCAGTAATAGTCACATAAAAGGGAAGGGCAGTGTTCCTAGGTGACTGTGTTCCTAGGGCCAAGGACAAGTTTGGAGCCATCTTCAAAGCTTTGAGGAAGTGAACGTGCCTATAAGAAAAGGCCCCAAGAATAAGGAAAAGACAAACTGGAAGCACTGTCAATAAATATTCTGAATAGTAACCAAGTGTTATTGGTTTCCTCAGTCTCCCAGACATTAAAAAGATAAAAAGACACAAAAGCCTTTTCACCCTTAACCCTTGGTTAACCTTCCCTCTCAAACCTCAGCTGCTCTAACACTTCGGGTCTGGAAAGATGTCCAGGTGGTCATTTGAGAAAAGCACTCTGCAAGAATTACCGATCATACCTTCATTACAAGCAAGAGCTCCCACAGGGACGTGTTCATATTTGTTCTTAAAAAAATACAGATGAAATTCTGCCTCATGAAAGCTACGAACAAAAAAAAAAAAAAACCCATCCAAACATTTTATAAATTATTTTATAATTATAATTAATTATAAAAATTTAAAATGAAACTGTTGCTTAGATATAAATTACAAATGAAAATCTTCTCCCAGATTTTATTAACAAAATAGCAAATTGGGGAAGACAGGAGAAACATTTTAATAACAAGTCTCTATACATGTGTAAAGTACTTCGAGCTTTTCTTTTTACTGCAAGACTTGGGGGGTGGCAGTGGATATTGGTCTACACAGAAGAGATTAAGTGCATTCAAAGCTGGGGATAACCTGGGAAGAACTGATCAGAAAGTAAAGAAGCAATTGCCTGGATTGATTTTCTATATCCCTTCACTTGGCACTAAATCTGCAGGATGCTTTTGCACAAGGAGGAAAATATGGAGCCTAGCATGCTACTGAATACTGAAACATGAACTAAGCTGTTTATGTAGCCACATGTAAGCGATCTGGTATATGGATTTCTTTGGGGATTTGTCCTGCCTTTAGAGGTTAGCAGCTACTTGAGAAGGAAAAGTTTTTACTGCACCAGTTCAGTGCAACACTCAAAATACCTTTAAAGGAAATAACACCAGATGAAAATCTATCACTGCCAGGTACATTCCACACAGCATATTATTTTGTCCGCCCAACTTTTAAAGGTCATTAGCCCTATTCTGCAAACCAGGAAAGAGGGCTCTAAGGGGAGGGGTCAGTAATTCACCCAATATTACAAGGATTGCAAAAGAGTCGCTGGGATCCTGACAAGGTCTGTCATAGGCCCAAAGCAGGGGCACCCTCAGTGTACCATGCGTGACTTTTTCTGAAGGTTTTAAAGGAGGAAGTTAACTGATCTTGTAAGATATTTGAGAGTAGGCCTATTTTAGAGAAAAGGGAACTAACTACATTGTTTTTATTTATTTATTTATTTATTTATTTATTTATTTGGCATTTAAGAGTTTACAAACCATATCTTTTTGGGAATCTGATAAAAGCAAACACACACATATGACCAATGCTGTGCAAAAACCACAGAGGCTTCAAATGCCCCAGAAGCACGTGGACCCAAACCTAGGTTCTTAACCCCTGAACCAATGGCCACTGGCATTTCTGGCATTTCTGTGCTACATTACAACTTCTCACTCTTTACAGTGACTGAACAGGAGAGAGAGTGTGAGTTCTAGGGTTAGACCACTTGGATTAACATTCTGCCTTTGCCATTTGATAGTCACATCCCCGAGCAAACTACATTACCTCTTTACATCTCCGTTTCTTCATCTGTAAAATGGGAGCAATAACAAGTGTCCAACTCATACACTGTGAGACTCAAATGAGCAATCGTGTATAATAAACCTTTTAGCCCAGTGCCTGACAGAGTATGAAACAAATAAATGTTAACTATCATCATTAATGTTGAGAAGGGTTTTGCTATCAAGACGTTTCCTCCCCTTATGCAATGTGACTTTGTATAGTTTTTTTTGTTTGTTTTTTTTAGTAAAGCAACAGTGGCAGACTGTATTTTCCAAATATGGTCAAAACAAACCTCCCATAACATGTGGTCTTCTACAATGTGACCATGCCACTCCCCCATATAGAGGTAGAATCTCTTTCTGATGAAGTGAAGCTGTACTAGTTCTACATGTAGCCCTTCACCTGTTAGCTTTTACTTCCTGTCTTCTGGACTACTCTCTCTTGTAACTCATCCACGATAGTGTGAGGAAGCACAAGTAGCCTCACAGAAGTACCCACATGGCGGAAACCAAGGCCCCCAGCCAACACTCCCAGCTAAGCTCCCAGCCAACAACCAGAGCCAACTTGCAAACCAGATGAGTAAGCAATCTCCAGCCTCCAGGACCGATCTAACTCCACATGGAGCAGAGTTAAGCAGTTCCTTTGAAACTGCCTAAATGGCAGATTATTGTTGTATCAAGTCACTATGTTTTGGGATATGTTGCTATGCACAATAGTAGATAGAATGCAGCACTTTATATAATCACTCTTTTTTCCCACTTTCCTGGAGCTCACCTTCTCTAAGTGTGTCCATCATAAAGATACTTCTTATTTTAGGGGCAACTGGGTGGCTCAGTTGGTTAAGCACCCAACTCTTGATTTCGGCTCAGGTCATGATCTCAGGGTCATGAAATGGAGCCTCACGTCAGGGCTCTGTGCTCAGCGAGGAGTCTGCTTGAGATTCTCTCTCTCCCTCTCCCTCTGCCTCTCCACCCCCACTCAAATAAATAAATAAACTCCTTAAAAAAAAGATATTTCTTATTTTATGATCCATAACTATTGCATGTGTTTAGAGCCTGCTGTTTGCTAATCACTGGACTGTCCTAGATGGAGGGAGAAGGAAAGAATACATTGCATAAGTAAACACATTCTTCCCTTAGGTAGCAACAATATAGTTGAGAAAAATGACTGCCCATACACAGAAGTAACCAAAACACATGGTTACCAAATATTTAACACCAGTGCAGGGTTTACAAATTATAGAAGCCTAAATCAGGTCCATTTGTTCCAAGCACAGACAAAAGGCTAACAGGGAATACATGGTCAGGACCAGCTTAGTTATGAAATGCCTCCCGAGAATTAGATTTAAGCCAGATTTTTCAAGGACAGCAAAAACATAGGGTAGCTATAGAAATGGCAGGCAGAGAATATATTCTGTAAGTTAGAAATGGCTTTGTGAAGGTTCAAAACTAGTAATGAACAAGTCATAGACAAGACCTGTGAAGGAGACTGCTTAAATTCTAGCAGAGGGTCCTTGCCAAGAAGAACAAAGGAATAAGGTTGGGGAGATCGGGACAAGGGGTCAAAAAACCTCTACTCTAAGCTTTTACAACCTGGTGTGCTTTGGCCTTGGGGAAGTTTTTCTTTTCTCCTTTCAGACAGAGGCCTTCTCTCCAGCCCTCAAAGACAAGCAGGCTGAACAGTGACTTAGGCGCTTCTGTCACATAATGCTTGGTCTCTTTACAAACTGGCTTGCTGTGTTTTACTCAGCAGTCTGTGTCATCTCTTTTGTGGAATCAGGATTGCTCAAAATCTAGTCGTATCTTCTGCCTGGTGTCTTCTGTCAGAGGTGTCTAAGCGGATTCCTTACACATCTATCAAAGAGATACACTTCAAAATGGGAACTAAAAGCATAGTGACCATATCAATAAAAGCTGCTCTTAGTTGATTCACAAATGCAGCTGCCAATGGAGTGCTGAGCAGAAAATAACTCCCCCTGGACTTCAGTCTATCAGCTGTGTGTCAGTTTTCTCCAACCAATGGACTGTGTTCACTCCTGACCATTCAAACCAGCTGGTTCTTGACACCAGCATACCTGGGTTACAGGTATCTATCTTTTCATTCAGTGCCTATTATTGAGGACCTACCCTTTATCAGAAATGAAGCCAAACTGTAGCAGTCCTACCACACTGCCATCCAAGGGCTATCCTTCCCTACTGCCAAGTATGGCAGAAAATGGCATCTAGCTGAGTCCTGATCCAAAAGGGACTTAAAGCCCATATAAATCAGGAAATCATGGCAATTTCCCACCAATATGAGATCCCCCTCTAGAATTCTAATGGAATCAAGAAAAAGTTTAAACTGCAGTTATAAAAGCTGAGGTCTTACTATTTCTCAGTGTTTTTTACTTTTTATTTTATTTTATTTTTTTATGTGGAGGAGGGGCAAAGGGAGAAGGAGTGAGAGAATCTTAAGCAGGCTCCACACCCAGCGCAGAGCCCCATGTGGGATGTGATCTCACAACCCTGAGATCATGACCTGAGCCAAAATCAACAGTCAGAGGCTTAACCAACTGAGCCACCCAGGCTCCCCTTTCTCAGTTTTTTTTTTTAAATCTTTAAAATCCTTTTTCACGTATTGTTATAAACCCTATTTTTCTGGTGACCAGACTCAACCATTTCAAGCAGAGAGACTTCCTAGGGAACAAGAGGTTTTAAAATTGAAAAAGCTAAGGAATTCAGGAAATAGATCAGCCACATTCTGTTCATTTTTTTAATGTTAGAACAGATATCCTCAGAGCTTCTTTTCTTCCCAAATACTACTTTGCTTTTCCTGAAAATGAGAAAGGAGGTCGAACTATGAGGAAAATATATATGACATACACTAATAAAATAGGAGTGCTTTCATTTTAAGTGTATGTAGGTATCACAATTCAGGGTGCCGAGGACTGCTGCTACTTACCCACCCACATACATCCAAATATGTGAATAACCCATATGCACAACACCCTCACCTTAAAATGCAAAGAGCACCAAGGGGCTCATCCTGATGGATGTGAGCTGACCTCACACCATATGGTCCACATCCCTCCTCCACTGAGGAGTGCATCGTTTTCAGGTTTGGATCACATCTGTCTCATTAGAATGAAGGTCTGCCCCTGGCTATTATTGTATTTTTAGACAACCTGAGTATTATTCTGAATACCAGAAGGCAAACATCTAAACAATGACAGTAAGCAAACATTTACATATCTTTTCTTATTTTCCTTTGTTTTGGTTTTGTCTTCTTTCTTCATTTTATAAACTCCCGGGGTCCCACATCATGGAGGCTAAGATTTTAGCTCTTAACAAGCTTAGCTCCCACCGTAACCAACTTGCGTATCTCTTAAGACTTTGTGGATTAAAATCACACCCTGGTTATTAATAGGACCTCCAAACACTCAATACTAAATTCCAAAATTAAAGAATTTTTTCTAAGAAACGTATTTGGAAATACAGTTGAAAAATTTTCCTAGTGCCAGAAGAAATCCCAACAGTGACCAGAGAACTAATTCCATGATATGGAATTAATACTATGTCTCAGGTGGGGAGGACCAACGTTCTTTGCAGTCCATTAAACAGAACAAATGATTAAGATAATCATGATTCAAGGGGCACCTGGGTGGCTCAGTAGGTTAAGCGACCAACTCTCGATTTTGGCCCAGGTGATGATCTCAGGGTCATGAGATTGGCTCTGCATTGGGCAGGGAGCCTGCTTAAGATTCTTTCTCCCTCTTCCTCTGCACCTCTCTACCCACACCGTCTCTCTCAAAAAATAAATAAAAATAAAAAGATGGTCATGACTCAAGATAATTGATTCCCTCCTTTGAACATGTTAAGCTTGATGATTCCTGGCGATTCATTAAAAACCCACAGAGACAGGCTATTTGGAAGACTGAAGGACAAAGAAAATACTGAGTGGATAGATCAACTTGACGCTGGACTGCTACCTATATGCTAAATTAGCACCCTGAAGGAGATTGCTGAGCACCCCTCCATCCCTTTAAAACCAATCCTGGCTTAGGACTACAACCTGGGTGTAGTCCCTATAAACCAAATAGTCATGGAACTGGCCCAGGTCAAGCCAAACCTATGCCAAATAATGTTTAATCTAAGAAGCAATTTATTTAGCAATAACCACATACCAGGCAATTTCTGTTCCAGCATTAAATATAGAAAATTACTAGATTGTTTCTGTTTTTCTAATACACATAAGCAAAAAATGCCCACCATCCCCCTTAGAAAAAGATATAAAACATTACATAAAAAGCTACCAAATTTCCAATCCTTTGGGACGTCATCTTTTTAAACTCCAGAAAAGGAGATAACTTTTCTGCTGGAATCCATTCTCCATTCAGCGCATTAAGGTAGAGAAATAGATTAGTCCAGTTCTACCTTTTTCTTTTTCAGCCAAACAGAGCCCGCACAATTTCCTAAGGCAGTCTCACTAAAACTGTCTTCTAGTCATTTTTGATGGAAAGGAATTGTTTGAGGGGCATTTGGTACATGTGTTTCCCCTCTCCTCCATTTTGCAATTGCATTTAATTTTTGTTAAAATGGCTGCCAGAGCTCTAAAAGGGCCCTGTAGGTGATTACTTTTGAACATGCCTCACACTTGACCATAACACCTACATCTTTAAAATGGAAAAAGTATATATATATATTTTTTTCCTCCAATAAGATTTGCTTAAAATGTATATAGCATACGACCTGAAATGTAATCTCCTAGGCAAGGAGTAAAACAAGCAGTTTTCAATTAAGGGTAGTTAAATGGTAACATTAAAGGAATTGTGGAAATAAATACAGTGTAGCAATCACGCAAAAATGAAAAACAAAACAAACTGAATTCTTTTCCTATGTGCTTACAACCAACAGAAAAATCTGACAGTACAGAGTATGCTTTTAAATCATGGAACTGATTGACCATTGTAGGGAGAAAACAGTTTAAGAAATCATAACTTTACACTGCACAAGGTTAATGCCATTTAAAATGCAAAAGCAGGGAGATGGTACCCATATTACCTGGCATTTTCACCATTTATGCACCCAGGAGCAGACGTGTTTATCTTTCACCTTGACATCTGATTGCTGTGCTAATGCCATTTAAAACTAGATGAAAGAAAATTATATTCTCCTAAGGAGTTGACTGACTCTTTTCTCTAAAGAAAAAAAAAAAAGATAGCCATTTTGATTCAAACAAAGTGCTACACAGAAACCTGTGGGCATAAATCGCATCAGGCCTCTATAATTTTTGCTTGCTATCGGTTATTGCCGGGATAATTGCATACGAACAGTATTCGTGTAATTGTCAGCAGTAATACTCCTGGACCAAGGACCAAGGCCTCCTGCAGATTTCTACAAATCATTATTCTCCTTACAGTTTGTGCTTTTTTTTTTTGTTTCTGTTTTTTTTCTCCCCCTGAAGATCACTGGAGTTAAGCCAAATGGAATTATTATTGTCAGACTTGGGAAGATTCACATTAATTTCTGAAAAGTACAGATACATTTTGCAGCTAAGCAAACTTATGCCATTTGTTTCAAAAAAGAGATACCAGAGGGTTGAGGGGGAAAATGTTCAAACAAAATGCGTATCTTAGAAGCTGTGGATCTATTTGAACAAATGGAAACCTAATTTGGTGAATAGGGACAAAGAAGCCATCAGACTGTTTAATTCATAGGGGTTGGATATGGGGAAAGACATTTGACAATGTTCGTACAACTCTGTTTCCTTGATCATTTGTCTTCTCTTCCAAGTTTTTATAGCACATTATAGGAATGCAGAAGCAATGGATTATACACTTGAGAGTCATAAATAAGGCTCAGGAATATAACTATACATACAGAATGCTGTTCCCTTTTTCCAAAATTAAAAACTATAATTCTGCCCTATTTATAACTTACTTTTATATGATATTATAAACATGTTATTTGTTGACTAAATCTTTCCACATTTCTTCTAAAAACAGTCTTAATAAACATGAGTAAAGGAAAAAATTTTTAACTCCCATGAAACTGTTTGATTGGCATTTAGTATGTTTTGCTTTCAACAAGTTTGTCAGATTTTCCAACATTTTGATCATAACATACAATACCAAACACTTATTTAATATTTTAGATCTTAGACAAAGGACTAAGTAAACAATTCCTTTGCAAAAGAGAAAATACAGATGACAAACATTTAAGAAATGGGAATTGGTTGGGATACGATGGTTGGCTAAGTTAATTTTAACTAAGACATTTTTAATGATAATGCCCCAGCATTCAAATATAGAAAATCATGAGAATGAGGATTTGGTGAAACAGATATCCTTTACACAGCTGATAAAACAAAACAAAACAAAAAAAAAAGTTAGTAAGAAATTTCTGTAAAACAAATTTTAAATACATATTAAAGATTTTATTTTAAGCTTCATTTTAAACTTTAGTCTTTGAAAATTTATGCCTATCTTAAGGATGACAATAAAATAATAAAATGTTCAGACGAAGATTCATGTATGAAAATACTTATTATTCAAAATAACAAACATCTAAAAATAATTTAATCATCCAACAATAGAAGCATGTCAAATTAAGTTAAAGCACAATGTACAATGCATTATCCACTCATTCAATGGTGTTTTCAAATCTGAAGTTTAAAAAATATGCAACGATCTGGAGCAATATTCATACGAAGTGAAATACAGATTCAAAACCACAGGTGCATGTTATCCCAAAGTTGTTATAACTATAAATATGCAGAAGAAAAATGTTAACTTATAGTTTCTGAAGAGTGGAATTATAAATGATTTTTATTATTCAATCTGTATTGGTATATTACCTTGTTTTGCATATAATGTATCTATTCAAGAGCCATTGTTTCTGATATAAATAGCATACTTTCAAAATCAAGGAAATACAGAAACGTTATTTTTGCCTGTAAGTCTAGGGAAGAGTTAGTAGGATTGCCCATGTGTCTTTGCCTCTGAAAAAAGATTTTAGGTAGGCAAAACATGGGTTAGCTCTATAAAATGGATGCTTGGAACTCAAGAGTTGAATAGAACGATTCTTCTGGAATGCCATTTTAAAATATATCTAAATTAGTTTTGTTTTAAGTTAAGGTTGCCAGTGAAGTTATTACCATAAGCCAGATCCCTGCAATGTTCTTTTTGCCCCCAAGCATTTCATGTTCTGTCACTTCCCTCTGGAATCACTAATCGTCTCCTAGTTGTTTCTATCCCCTACAGCCACTGATGGCTGTCACTGGAAAGACACATTCTCTAGTGGCATTAGCCAAAAAAAACAGTCAGTCAGCAGCTTGTACCTATCCCTGCTCTCACTAACATCTCTAGATCACCTCAGGCAAGTTTTATAACCACCTATTAGCTGGTTCCCCTCTTTCAAAACTGGGTTGCATTTGATATCACTGAGAAACAAAATAAACACAAATACACCAGATACAAACTTGCATTCTGCAGTTCCAATTCTCACTGTTCAATGCTTAGCGTGTCTTTCTACCTTAAGGAAACCTGATAATTTAGGAGAAACTTGAGAAGTAATAGTAGTTTAGTGGTTACAACCACGAACCCAGACTGGACTTCCTGGTTATGAATCAGCTCTATCACTCACTAACTATATGATCTTAAGTAAACTGTATAGTCTGTCTTCTATTTCCTCCTCTGTAAAGCAGATTCCATGAGTTCACAAACACATATACAGTACTTAAAACTGCTTCTGCTATAGAGCAAATGTTAACAACTATTATTACAAAGCATGCGTCTTCTTTTTTTCCAAGGTTATATATATGTTTACAAAGTTCTTGGTTAAAAAAAGTACAGATTACACTGTAATCTGTTCATAAACAGATTGTTGGTTTATAAACACTTCCATTTTTGATGGAGGAAAAAAAACGGGTTAGTTTTAAAGGTAGCTTACTCAAAACAGGATAACACAATGGAATTGTTTTATACTTAGTTTTTATTATTGATAAAGCCTCATTAAATAGGCTTGGTATCCATAAACTTACTCAGAAAAGAGCGTGGATTAATAAGGATTCCCAAGTAGTTTTGCATGTGTTTATATATGTCTGTAATGTGCAACTCCAGTCCAATAAGAACAGATTTAAAGTGATTACATTTCATTTGAGCTCATGTCAGCCACAAGTTAGCTCAGCACAATTTAATGGTGAAATGCATTGCTTTTTGCACTTAATGAGGCCACATTTGATAAGAGACTCTGGGGAGATCTGGGATCACAAGAGTAATGAAATCCAAAGATTGGGCTCTTGGTTCATTAGGCAATAAGACTTCAATCCAAAGAGAAAGAGACCAACTTGTTAGATTTTTTTCATTTATTTTTTAAGATGCTAGAAAATGACTGGGCTTTTATCTTTCAATTATTAAACAAAGAAGTTTCACAACAACTGTGACTTCAAAATAATTTTTATAAGTGTGATGAATAGTGATCCAAGGCTACACCTACTATAGCATCTTATGAATCACAACTATAATTTAACTATTCTTTTTATTGAGGAAAAAACCGAAGCCCACAAATACAACATGCTTGCCAATGTCAAGAGGGAGGTAGTGTCAAAGACAAGATCAAGTATAACAACAGAAACTGTATTTATTGAGCACTTACAAATCATGTATTAATTTATTCAATCCTCATAACAGACCTATTTAATAGAGGATGAAAATGTAATGGCATAATAGAATTAAGTGGCCAAAGGTCACACCAAACTCTCAACCCCTATACAATACTGACTCCAGTGAACTGGGGAGAAAGTACTTCTCAGGTCAAAGGCAGCATCAGAGCATTATTATACAGTCTGATTAGAAAACCATCAGAAAATACTAATATCCCTCTCTCTCTCTCCATTTCCCAGCATTTACATAACCACTTACTAGTCTTAAGAATTCACAAGTTAACTAGATCAGAGAGTTTTGATATCTAGGAAAAAATAACCTGATAGTAATCACATTCTTCTGGATTCTCTTTAACAAAGAATGGATCTTGTAAGGGTAGAATTTTTCTTGGGGAAAGACTACCACTGAACAGCTTGGTCCCTGAACCCAGGGCAATGCTAAACATGGTACCCAAGCAAGGATGGACTATACTAGACATATTGATCATTGAGGCATATAGCAATGTCCACAAACAGAAACCTTGCTTTTTTTTTTAAAGTGCTGAATGTCACTTTATTAAGTTATGTGACTTCAAAAATGTTGCTAAATACCTCGTCTGAACTGCTGGGAGAATAAGAGTTATACCTTTCTATTCATTCATCTACTCATCATATATCTATTTTGTATAGCTACAGGGTATCTACCACTGAGCTAGGTGTAGGTAGAAGTGAGTTTATTGAGAAGCTAATGTAGCTTCAGCTTCAGGACCCTCATTCGCCTGGGCCCCTCCTAGGGAAGGGCTGGGAGAAGGGGACAACAATGTACTCTCATAATCATGTATTTTGAAAAATTTTGCAAAAGAAGGTACGTTAACTACAATCAATTCAAGTTACTTTCTCTATCACCTTGGATTTCCCTTGTCTCTCACTTCCTCTATTTGTGGCTTTGGAGCAACTGTAGGGATTTTAGTATCCATCTAAGGAGAAACTGAGTTGTGAATAGTTGGACCTTAATGGGATATATTTCCATGTAGACCTCAGTTATTACTAACCATATTTCAGTTTAGGAGGGAGGTCCAGGAACACTCTCACTTCTCAATGTGCCCATTCATCTAGAGTGGCCACATACAAGTCCAAGGCCAAAGTTATTTCACGGTATGAAAAGGCCCTGTAACCCCTGGCACCAGAAGTATGTGAGGAAAGAGACACAAGGTTAAAAATGTATAGAGCCAAATATTATTACTGTCCTTATTAAACTAAAAATGTCAGGGCACCTGGGTGGCTTAGTTGGTTAAGTGTCTCCCTCCACTCAGATCATGATCTCAGGATCCTGGGATCAAGCCCCTCATGGGCTCCCTGCTCGGCAGGGAGTCTGCTTCTCCCTCTCCCACTGCCCCTCCCCACTCCCCCAACCCCCACTCATATGCATGCCCTCTCTCTCTCCCCCTCTCTCAAATAAATAAATAAATAAAATCTTTTTTAAAAAAAATAGAAATGTCCCCTAGAGAATCTAAAACTTTTGAGTTCTCATTAGTGGGCATTAGTTGACAATTTACCAAAACCTAAATAAATGGTAGGGGATGGAAAAAAGATGAGGGGTCACTGGAAAATGAATGAGCAGAAAGGAGACAAGGAAAAGACAAAATATTTGCCCTGACTGAGTTCTGGCTGCTACTAAGTTAGTGATCTGAGAACTTTTAATGAGTATCAGAATCACCTGGAATTTTCTGAGCACTAGTCCAGGCACATTTGAAAACAGAATATCTGTTTGCAAGGCCAGGGAAAACGCAATTCAAAACATTCAGTTGATTCTATGGTAGGTGATCCACAGATCATACTTTGATCTATGGTGACAAATTTCTTAAAAAGCTAATCCAATTCATTCAGCCGGAATATCCACAGCTATATGACCAGAAGCCTGACAACCACCAGTGAAGAGTATCTCCATCTGGTTTTTTGGGGTTTTTTAAAAGATTTTTTATTTATTAGAGAAAGAGAGACCATGAGCAGGTGGGAGGGGCAGAGGGAGAGGGAGAAGCAGGCTCCCCACTGAGCAGGGAGCCCGAGGGACCCAGGGCTCCATCCCAGGACCCTGGGATCATGACCTGAGCAGAAGGCTGATACTTAACCCACTGAGCCACCCAGGCACCCCCTCCCCCAATCTGGTTTCAATAATGATCTGACAGAACCTACTTTTCTCCATGTTTGCAATTTTCTTTCAGGAACTCAATTGCCCTTTGGAGTGAATAGGAGGAACATACGTTAATGTACTCAATTTTGTAAAGGAAGAAAAAACAACTCCAGGAATGTTTGTCTGAGTATTCTTTCAAAGGTTAATGTGTAGATCTTTTTGGCACTTATGCATCTAAATTATTATCCCAAAGTGCACAGTCATAATATATATAAAAAAGAAATTTCTGCTTTACACACTGATCCAAGAACAAGCTTACATGGTGTGCATAATCATTGATATTTTAATTAGCTTGCATCAAAAGATCTCTGACCTTTTGTTCCAATCTTTAGGGTGAAATCAAAAGTGCAGCAGCTGTTCTCCCTACACACAGTGAGCATTTAGCCTACACACAAAAAGGTGACTTTTTTTGTTCATCAACATAATTAAGCCCAGATATTGACTGTCTGTGTCAGACTTTGGCCAAGAGCTAACTTGTATGAGAGCTTGATGTAATCGTATTAAGGGCTGACAGTACTTTGTTGCCATGGACTGAATAAGAAAAATGATACCAATAACGTAGGTATGTATTCTCTACTGCATGTTAATAAGCTAATTGGAGTCTAAGCAGTTGATATTTATAATTTCTATATTTTAATTATAAAAATCTTCAATATTATAATTGCTGAGTATTATTTCCTTTAAATATTAACAACTAATTGACCTAATTGAGCAGAATATTGCTAAGAGCAAATACAGTATTTTGTTTTAACCACAGAAGATCATCTGGAGGTTAGTATTTTGTTTTATTTTAATTAGAACTATTGTGTATGAAGCATCCATATGCATATGTCCTCTAAGTAAAATCCTGTGTTCAACTGTCTAGAAGAGGAAAGCCTTTCCTGATGAAGTTTACACTATTACTTGGAACATTTCTCTAGTGTTATTTTTCTTCTTTCTGCTGAAAAATATTTTATCCTGAGCAATATAAATAATTGGAACTTGAAGAGTAGATGTGCAGTACAGGCAGGTATAAGATCATCTAGCCCAACACCATCATTAATTGATAAATAAAAATGTGCCCCAGATCACAGAGCCAGGACTGGAACTCAACCTACCACTCCCCCAACTCTAACCGCCCTGCCCCTGCACCCCTCCCACCCCTGCTTGCTGCTTCTATTTCGCAAGCTTCTCTTTGGGATAAAATTTTCCTTAAATAATATTTATCTTCTTTTCATTTGGACCCCTACTTAAACTGAAGAGATGTTTCTCTAGCAGCTGTTTGATAATATGTTGCTCATCTGTTAAACTTCAGCTCGTATTTCCTATCCTGGGAGAAGAGAAAGATGCTGTTTTCTTCAGCACAACAGCAAAGATGAGCAGATACTTTTTAAGAAATTATTCTGTTAAGATCAAGCTTGACTAAAGTGGTCCAATAAGCTTCCCTAAGCTTCTACATTCAACAAAACTGGGGGAGGGACAAGACACATTGCATATAACAAAGTATTATATGTATGTGCATTTTCCAAAGGGTGTATCTACATAATTCTCCTTGACTTTTGATAAACCCACAAGGTAAATGCTTCATGTCTAGAATATATATATGTGTGTACATATATATATATGTGTGTGTACATACACACACACACACACACACACACACACATTGGTTTACAGATAATGAAAATCGTTCTTTAAACCATAACATAATGTTCCACTTAAAGAAATAACAGACACTGTAGCACTGAGGAATAGAATAAAAAGGAGCACAATAAAAATTTATATAAATAAAAAAGCTATAAAAATCCATCTAAATCACACCATCACATGCCTTATACATTCTACTTTATAATACTGCACTGTACTCTTAACTTAACCATCCTTTTGTTTAGAACATATGTGTATGGTGTCTTCAGACAGTGATTGTTCCAAATGCAAAGCATCTTCCCATGCACAAATATCTGTTTTGAAAGGGTCCCAAAGACTCTTTGAGTCTTTCCAAGAATTTAAGAATCCAAGAAACTAGGAATCTGTGTCCTTGTCTATATAAAGCAGAGGTTCTCAACTGGGAGTGATTTTGTTTCCCAGGGGACGTTTGGCAATGTCTAGAGACATTTTTTTCAGCACAAGTGGGGTAGAGGGTGCTATTAGCAACCAGGGATTAGAGGCCAGGGATCCTGCTATAATTTCTATAATTCAGAGAACAACGAATTATCTGACCCCAATTATCCAGACCAAATAAGCTAACATAGCAGCTACTATGAGTTCTCTGAAATGACATCAAGTTTTTCCACTTAACTTATTATTGAGAAATGTGAGTTTCAATCTTATCACTTGTGCTGTTACCTAGAGTCACTGGGCAAATTTCTTAGTAAGAGACAACATGTGCAGAAGCAAGAACCCTAGGCTTGGGAGCCTGGAAACTTGGCTTCTGTAGCTGTAGTTCTCTCACTAATTAACTGCATGAACTTGGGTAAGTCACTTAACCTCTCATGCCCTGAACTGCTTTTTCGAAAAATGAGAGAACCGAGCTAATGTTAGAAAGCCCTTATAGCTCTATAATTCTATTATTCAAATGAGAAGTCAAATCACAAGTTAAGAAAAATTAATTAAGACACATGGGTATGCAATCATTGAAAAAAAAAAAAAAAAAACAAGAGTACATACAGTAGTCCATCTTTATCAGTGAGAGATATGTTCCAAGACCCCCAGTGGATGCCTGAAACCACAGATAGTACCAAACCCTCTATACACTGTGGTGCGTTTTTTTTTTATTGCCAAATAAGATTTCATTTATAAATTAGGCACAGTAAAATATTAACAGTATTAATAAAAAATTTATAAAAATATGCTGTAATAAAAGTTATATGAATGTGGTCTCTCTCAAAATATCTTACACTCTACTCACCCTCCTTGACTTGTGAAGATGTGAGATGATAAAATGCCTTACAGGATAAGATGAAGTAAGGTGAATGACCTAGGCATTATGACATAGCTTTAGGCTACTACTAACCTTCTGATGATATGTGAGAAGCAGAATCATCTGCTTCTGTATGGTGGATGGCCTCAGGTAACTAAAACCATAGAAAGTGAAACTGGGGATAAGGGGCCTACTGTACATCAATGTATACTGCACTGTTTCAATAAACTGGTGAGCATTTATTGAGCATGAATTATATGCTTAGTACTCTGCTTGCTGATAAGAAGATATAAAAAAAAATAAGACACTATGCATCTCTTTGAGTGAACTAGATTGAGTTACTGAAATTCACTAAAGTGGTTTTTTTCCCCCCAAGTGTAATATGCAGACCATCACGTCAGGACACCCTGGGGTCTTTAGTAAATACAAATTCCTGATCTCCTAGTCTGAGTGGATTGGGATTTCTGACAATTTGGCCCAACCTTGCATTTTTGCAATCACTCCCAAGTGATTATTACGCATACTATAGTTTAAAACCCATTGAATTAAAAATTAATTAATAAGAGAGTCTGTGTTATACTTCTTTAGTATTGATTATTTACAAAGTTCTATAGGAGTTCTGGGAAAGGAACATTCCTGGTAGGTCAGAGTAGTTGAAGGAAAGTTCAAAGCTGGAAGCTTAAAAAATGGGGTTTGAAAAGCAAAATGGGGGGGGCGGTTCCTGGGTGGCTCAGTTGGTTAAGCATCTGCCTTCAGCTCTGGTCATGATCCCAGGGTCCTGGGATGGAGCCTCACATCCCTTCATCCCCTCAGGCTCCCTGCTCAGAGGGGAATCTGCTTTCTCTCTCCCTCTCTCTCTGCCCCTCCCCCACACCCCCCACCTGTGCTCTCCTGCGAGTGTTCTGCGCTCTCTCTCTCCCCAATTAATAACATCTAGAAAGAAAGAAAGAAAGAAAGAAAGAAAGAAAGAAAGAAAGAAAGAAAGAAAGAAAGAAAGGAAGGAAGGAAGGAAGAAAGGAAGGAAGGAAGGAAGGAAGGAAGGAAGGAAGGAAGGAAGAAAGAGAAAGAAGGAAAGAAAAAGAAAGAAAGAAAAGCAAGATGGGAAGAGCCAGGAAAGGTATTCATGTGGAGTTTCACAATGAGCATAGGGACAGATGTGGGAGTAGATGAGATGTAATTAGAAGTCAATGAAGAGTCCCATAATAGCAGTATTGGTGTTGAGCAGAAATAATAAAGTGAATTAGCTGTATACATGTACGACAGAACCAATTTAAAAATGTCTATCCCCCCCAAAGGGCAACCATCATGAAAAAAAAAATTTCAAAGATGTTTAAATCCTATTTAAATGCTGTCTGACTAAAATGTGTTTCCCTGATTTTTATGCTACATATGCAGTTCGAGAAAAAAATAAAATTATCCCATGCATTAAAATTTCTAGATCTCAAAGTCTCCTAATTCATTTTGTTGCTCAAGAGCACATGGTTATTTGATGAATAAGTCTTATTTCCCTCTAGCACAGACATTATTTTGCCAGTTTAAATTCATACATAAAGGCAATGTTCCTATATTGGCCATTTTTATATGTTCTAATATGGTTTCTCCTCTTGAGGGGTGGGAACTGAGAGGTTTTTTTCCCCCAAAACCCGAAGATATATTCAGTTGACTTATTGTGTAATATAAATAATTTCATTTGTTAATTTGTTATATGGAATACTTCACTGATGTCTAATTTTTTCCCATTGTGGTCAGAGCATATGCTTTTTATGGCCTGAATACCTTTAAATTTATTGAGGCTGTTTTGGCCTAGACTATGATGTCCAATGTCTTCAAACTTGTTGTTTCACACATTTTGTCCATCTTTCGTTGTTTTGAGTAGAAGTATAAATTCAGCCCCTATTATTTCATTTTTACTGAATGCAGAAGTCCTAGTTCAAGTAGATTACTTTAAATATATTATTATGCCTAAAAATTACTTGACTCAATTTCATTAATATTATTTTTAAGCCTTATATGAAAATATCAGCTCTTATTGTAACTATGGAAATAATAGATTGAATTTATAATGCAGTTCTCAATAAGGTCTTAACAGAATTAATCTAATGAATATTTTCAAGCACCACTCTTGTCTGATTCTGATAAGAATCACCATCACCATCCCCATGGTACTGGGGATGTATTTTGAATATCTGAGGTAGAAATAAGTAAGTAATTTGTGATAGGATTTTATATTTTCTGGAATATATAAGACAAAATTATTCTATCAAAATCATCTTTTTGGCTAAGTAAACCATTATATAAAATAAAATATAAAGGTTTATTGGCTTGCATACATTCATAAGAAGAAATGCCCACATAATTAAAGTCACTAATGGAAACATCAGTAATTCATATATTCAGTCTCTGGTCCTAGGAGTTAAAGATGAGAAGAAGACTTGGTTCCCACCCTTCATGAGATAAAGTACAGAAGAAGAATGAGAAGTGTTATCATGTTATAGTAGTGCTGTAAGGTGACAGATGATTGCTACACGTGTAGTAAGCACAGCTTAACATACAGAGAAGCTGAGTCACTATGCTGTACACCTGAAACTAGTATAACATTGTGTGTCAGCTATACTCAAAAGTTTTTTTTTTAATTTTAAATTTTTTATTTTGTTATGTTAGTCACCATACAGTACATCATTAGGTTTTTTTTAAAGGTATTAAAGGTAATTTTATTTTTTTATTTTTTATTTTTTATTTTTATAATTTTTATTTTGTTATATTAGTCACCATACAGTACATCCTGTTTTTGACGCAATGTTCCATGATTCATTGTTTGTGTATAACACCCAGCGCTCCATGCAGTACTTGCCCTCTTTAATACCCATCACCAGGCTAGCCCATTCCCCCACCCCCTCCCCTCTGAAACCCTCAGTTTGTTTCCCAGAGTCCATAGTCTCTCATGGTTCATTTCACCTTGTTTGTCCCCCCTTCATTATTCCCTTCCTTCTCCTACCGATCTCCCTGCTATTCCTTATGTTCCACAAGTGAGTGAAATCATATGATAATTGTCTTTCTCTGCTTGACTTATTTCACTTAGCATAATCTCCTCCAGTCCCGTCCATGTTGCTGCAAACGTTGGGTAATCGTTCTTTCTGATGGCTGAGTAATATTCCATTATATATATGGACTACATCTTCTTTATCCATTCATCTGTTGAAGGGCATCTCGGCTCCTTCCACAGTTTAGCTATTGTGGACAATGCTGCTGTGAACATTGGGGTGCATATGGCCCTTCTCTTCACTACATCTGTATCTTTGGGGTAGATACCCAGTAGCGCAATTGTTGGAGCATAGGGTAGTCAAAAGTTCTTTTAAAAAAGAAGTGTTATCCTGTATTATCATAACATCCAGTTGTAAAAAAAATACTTGCAACCTATATTTTTGGTTGAAGACATGAATTTGGTAATATTAATACAAGCTTAGCAGTAATATAACCAAAATAAGCTTTATTTCCAACACTAATGATTCCTTAAGTTTGTATCTGAATGTCAGAAGAATTCTATTGCCCGATACTACATTTTACAGACATCCTTATAAGTAGTATGTGGGAGTTGCAGTTCTGAAACCACTGTCAGAGTCTTTATACAAATTTTATAGGTAACTCATATTTCTCTGATTTAGGAAAGAAACAAACAGTGAAGATAAATGTAGATAAACTCTTTTTTCTACTTTTTTATCAAAGTAGTTGTCATTTTAAAAGTGAAACAGTACACAAGTGCATTACAAGAAAAAACGGTGGTCTCCCCCACCATGCCCCACTTCCCAGTCCTGTTCTTTAGCTATAACCACTTTCCACTCTTTTAGCTTTTTTTCTTGTAATTACCTTAATGTCTCCAAATATAAATACAGCTTTTTTAATTTATTAAGTTTAGATATTATTTTTTGACTTCTTGTCATTTTAGATGAGAATTTAGTTTTTCACCACCACCCCTCAACAACTTCCCTTCCACCCAGCCATCTTCCTAGTAGAGTGAAGTTACTATTTGGGAGTACACAACCAGCTAACTAATGAACAATGCTGACATTTTCTTTACTATCCATATTTTCTTGAAGTTACTGGTCCCATTTACTTAGATTTACATGAACTGTCACTAATATTTTCTAAGTGTTACCAAAGGTCTATCAAACACCAATAATACTTCTCACACTCAAACACACTGAAAAATCTAACGGGTTCATTTCTTTCCTGGAGACCTCTGTCCTAAGGCCTTTCATCCTCCTGTTCAATCCATACCAGTTGCTGTATCATCTAACATCCAAACTGAACTGCTCCAACAGTATTTCCCAAGACAACCTTTGAACTTGTATCTTTGTCTGCCATGACTGGCAGTATCTAGATCTTCCTTCAAGAATACATGTAATAACTTCTGTATAGGCAATGTGGAGAACTTCTGCCACTTAGCCAGTGTGGGGGAGATGAGGGCAGATAATGACGGTAGGTATTGTTGGTGGGTCTTACCCATGCCGTGAACACTGCCAACTCCTTGATATACATTACATCATTTTTCCTCACTATATCTCTTTGAGCATGGTACCCATTATTATTATGCCTATTTTACAGATGAGGAGACTGAGACTCAGAAACATTCAGACTCAGAAACTTCTCCAATGTCACATAAAGAGTACCAGACCTAGTTTCAAACCCATGTGTTAGCTTCCCCTAACAAACTCATAATCATGTTAGTGCACTATCTCCACAGTGTTTGAAGCCTATTCAGCTCTGATTGCTGGGGGAGAAGACAGGAAGGGCCTAGAAGTTCACAATCCAAAAAAAAAAAAAAAAAAGAGCAACGTGTTCAATTATTTTAAAACATAGTAAATGTAATAATTTAATAATCACCTTTAATCCAAACAGGAGAGTTGGATATATCAATCTTTTGGCATCTAGAATTTAAAATGTCTATAATGGGGGGACGCCTGGCTGACTCAGTTAGTTAAGCATCTGCCTTCAGCTCAGGTCATGATCCCAGGGTCCTGGGATTCAGCCCCTCAGTCAGGCTCCCTGCTCAGCAGGAAGTCTGCTTCTCCCTCTCCCTCTCCCCCATCCTGTTCATGCTCTTGTTTGCTCCCTTTGTCTCTCTCTCTCAAATAAATAAATAAAATCTTCTAAAAAAATAAAATATAAAATGTCCATAATGGAATTCTTAAGTTCACTCACTCACCATCTATGCTTAACCATTTCAGTAAATGGCACCTCCACTGAGCCAATTAACAGCAAAACTCAGCAAGCACCTTTAGCTCCCTTGCACTCTGTATCCAACCCATAAAATAAATCCTCTTGATCCTATTTCCAAGATACATCTCAAACATGTCCATTTCTCTCCACCATTTTCACAATTCTAGGGTAAGCCCCCCCATTCTTGTCTCAGCTATTAATATAGCTTCCTAAATAGTCTCTCTTCTTCCACTGTGGCCCTCTACAGTTTCTACCTAGTGAGCAAAATGACTTTAAAAACAAGTGAATCAGATGATATTAACTCCCTCTTTTAAGCCTACCAATGGTCATAACAGCCTCCTTCCTGAGCTTATTAAGTGCTTTTTCAGATTAATCCAAGAAGGTACAACTAACAACCGTAGTCAGCTGCAACCAATTAGCAAAAGAACTATGGTGCTTTCAGTCACCAGTACAGTTACATGATATGGTTCTCTAAAAGAACAGACAAGGATGCCTGGGTGGCTCAGTCGGTTAAGCGTCTGCCTTTAGCTTAGGTCACGATCTCAGGGTCCTGGGATTGAGTCCTGCTTCAGGCTCCTTGCTCCACAGGGAGCCTGCTTTTCCCTCTGCCTGCCTCTCCCCCTGCTAGTGCTCTCTCTCTTTCTCTCTCTCTCTGACAAACAAATAAAATCTTCAAAAAATAAATAAAAGAACAGACAATGGCAGAAAAGTTCATTGCTTACTAGAACTTCCCAGTGAAAGAACAGAAATATTCTGAATCCATTTTCTTATCACCCAAGAATTCATTTACTGTCACCAACCTTTGCTCCCCTCAGTATGTGATTAGTATTGAACATTAAACACTCTATACCATTATAGGGTTTACACGTGCAAGTCTAACCCCCACATAGAAGATAAATCTTATGTTCTTATTTTAAATCTCCACATTTACAGAGATAAAAGGAAGAAAATGACAAGATGAACAGAGAAGCATGATCTTAGCACTCTAGTAACTCGATCAAGTGGGACAGACTGACATTAAACATGAGTGTGATTACTATTACGGAAGTGGAAGTATAGAACATTTCTGAGCTAGCAGATCAACTGAGTTGAGACCTGAAGAATAAATAGAAGTTACCAGAACCACCTGTGTAAAGGGGACAGTTGGGTGGGATGTGGGAGCAAAGGAGATTCCATTAGAGGCAGACAAAAGATGAACATAACATGATTCTGCCATACATATTGTTTTAATCTTTTCATATGCACTTTTGAAAAACTCAGACTTTTCACATAACCATAAATTGACTGAAATGTATTATTAAAATTTTACCTTGTCAAAAAAAGGCCGTGCCTGACTACCCTACCTGAAAGTGGAGCCCAGTCACTGTTGTTTCTTCTTACCTTTTAAAAACTTTTTAAGTTTTTATTTAAATTCCAGTTAGTTAACATATAGTATAATATTAGTTTCAGGTATACAATATAGTGATTCACACTTTCATACACCTGGTGCTCATCATAAATGTACTCCTTAATCCCCATCCCCTATTTCACCCATCCCCCCACCCACCTTCCCACTGGTAACTATCAGTGTGTTCTCTATAGTTAAGAGTCTGTTTCTTGGTTTGCCTCTCTTTTTCTTCGTTGCTCATTTCTTTTGTTTCTTAAATTTTATGTAAGTGAAATCATACAGCATTTGTCTTTCTCTCACTTATTTTGCTTGGCATAATACTCTCTAGTTCCATCCATATCATTGCAAATAGCAAGATTTCATTCTTTTTTATGGCTAAGTAACATTCTATTGTATATACATACCACATCTTCTTTATCCATTCATCAGTCAATGGACAATTGAGCTATTTCCATAATTTGGCTATTGTAGATAATGCTGCTATAAACATCAGGGTGCGTGTATCCCTCTGAATTAGTATTTTGTATTCTTTGGGTAAATGCCTAGTAGTGCAATTGCTGGATCATAGGTTAGTTCTATTTTTAACTATTTTTCATGCTAGTACTCACTACAACCTGAAATGGCTTATTGATGTTGTTTGGGGTTTTTTTCTTTCTTTACCCACTAGACTCTAAGCACCATGGGAGTAGGGTTCTGTTTGTTATTTTTGTTTTTTCTGTGCTATGTCCCAGTCAATCCCAGTCACCAAGACAATGTCAGCACATATCCACATCAGGTCCATGTAATAGGAATCTCATTTTGATCTCTTTTTCTACTAATAGCCAATGGTAGTCAGCAACACATTATCAAGCGCTTAGATTGAAAAATCCTTTTAATAAAATTTTTGAAAAAATCCTACGTGATTCTACTGTGATAGAAAAAATCCCAAGTGAATCCACGAGATTACTGTGTATCTCTTATGTCCTCATTATTTCCATCGGTTGCTTTTTTGGTACAAACCTAAAGGTGACAAATACCTAGCTATATTCAAACCTAAATCACACCAACTATAAAATACATAATTTAATTCAGAAATCTTTGCTGTGAATCTCTGCGTCTGTCCAAATCTTAACGTCAGCTGGGCATAAGTGATACCAAAGTATCAGGATAAAAAACAAAAACTGTCAATTACCCAAACTTTCGGAAACACTGCATTTCACATTCATTGATCTGGGCATGTCTACATATTAAATGTTATATAGACGCAGCAAACTAGGTGCTGGGCTTTTTGGTGGTGTTGTTTGTTTGCATTTACTTTTTATACGGATATTTTTGTGCCATCATAACAAATCATCAAGACAGAAAAAATAGCGTATAAACCCAACTTAAGGTATAATGGCCTGTGTTATAGTTTTGACCCTACCAATAACTTCAAGCAAATGATTTAACCATGCCTTAGTTTCTTTATCAATCTGGAGTGAAAATACCTACCTGATTATAGAGCTGTAATAGGAATAGAATGATAAAATAAATCTAAAAACACATCAAATATCTGTGAGTGCTATAATTTATAAATGTGAGATACCATTATTATAAGGTATCTTCTTTGGCTTACATAAATAACAAGATTTTCCTCTCCACATTCTCAAGAACTCCATTTTAGAAACTCTGCTTTTATATAAAATATTACGAAATACCTTAATTCTAGAGCCTCCTTTCCCATTAGCTACCAAGCAACTCTTATTATAAGTAGCTTAATGCATCAGTGTGTCAGGGAGATTATTATTATTGTAGAGGATTGTTCCATACTGTCTAAAATGTCTTTATAGCTGGAGGTTTTCAATGTAGTAGTAAATGGATTGCACTGCACTATCCAAAAATAAAAAAAAATAAAAAACTTTGCAATCACTTTATTAAGAAATTGAATGTTTCCAATGGCTCTTTTGCAACATGGTATTTTCATAATTATTCTCTTTGAGGCTCCAGTATCCATTCAGAATCCAGTGTGACCTCTAACTATGTCAAGTGGTAACTAAACAAATACATGAACAGGAAAGAAACTCCATCTATAAAGTGATAGCTTGATCTATAAAATAACACCCATATTGATTTTTGTGTGTTTCCAATGACTTGACTGATATTGTTTTTCATTGAATTAATAAGTTTTGGCGTCATGGAAACATAACATGTTGTTAACATTTGGTCAAAATTAGAAATGAATTTTCTTGCCTGTTTGTTTATTCTGGGGCTTAGTCCTCCAGTTACCCTAGGTTAATTTTCAAGGTCAGTGAACTGAGGCATACTTCTAACAGAGCTCACAGAGTTTTAAAATATTCCCTCTCTCACCAGCCCCTCCTTCCTCCGCTTGGCACCAAAATATTGATCAGCTTTCCTCTCAGTGTCCTATGGAGGTGACCAGGATGATGCCTAGGAGTGAGCAGCAGCCTGAAGAAATAGAAGACTAATTCTGTGAGGTTCTACTTGCAATTAATTTGCTTTTTATTTGAAGAAAGCCTTATTTTTCTGAGTACAAAAGTATTATAAGTTCATTGCGGTACAAAATTCAGAAAAGGCAAAAATTCTAAAGAAGTAAAAAATTACCCACAATCTCACTAGCTGTAGCTAGCCATCAACAATACTAAATTTTCAACTTGGTTTTTAAATATTTCCTTACTGATTTCTCTTGAGGATGCATACTATCCTAGACCAAAACAAACAAAAAAGAAACAAAAATTATACTAATTCTCATTAGTCACCTACTGTAAATTTTGTGTGCGTGTGTATGTACGTGTGTTTTGAAATTGCAGATTATTTGCACCTCTTAAATTCAGTGAGGTAGAGTCTTATTTTAGCGTGTACATGTGTGTGAGTTCCCCTTCACCAATAAACGTATTGGTGCCAGAACATGTAGGAGAACAAGAGGTTAGCCAGGAAGACAACTTCAGTGAAAAGAATGTGTAAAGCCCAAAGAAGAAAGAAAGGTGGGCTCCACCTGGAAATAAGTCCTAATAGCAAATAAAATATGTGGGGTCTGACATCACACGAACCTGCATTCTTGTCTTTGCTCCACCACTTCACTGCTGTGTGATCTAAACCAGGGTATTTAATCTCTATGTGCCTCAGTTTTCTCAATTGTACAAACAGGTATAATTGCAGTATCTACCTAAGATTTAAAAGAGCAAATCATACATGTAAAGCATTCAGAACTGTGTCCCTCAGAGAGTAAGCACTCAGTACATCGTAGCTGTTGATAGTAGCAATAGTACGATATTTATCAGACTGAGCTAAATGTTTTACACACATTGCCTCATTTACTCCTACACTATCCTATAAAGTAGGATTAGATGAGAATATATTCAGAATACTTTATCATCCATAAACTTGAATTACAAATGAGAAAATTGAGGTTTAGAAAAAGATTCATTATCTTGCCCAAGGCCATAAAATTTGTGAGTGATGGAGACCGGGTTCTTAGGGCTTGTGGCTGCAAATGACACTGTTTTTCAAAGTATGGCATTAGGACCACCCTCAGTATAATCAGAACATCTGTAACGGGGCCCAAGAATCTGCAAGTTTAACAAGTTCCCCAGGTGGCTTCTGGCCTCAGATCATGGCTCTTTGGTCCAACTGATCTCCATGGGATAGTCACTTTCTGCCATTTTTCCAGAGATGGCCAACTTCAAAACCTCAATGCAAGCTCAAAATCTCATATTTTGTTCAGCACCCTGTACAAAGCAGGCCCTCAGAAAATACTGAAGGGTAATCTTACAGTAGGTGAGAATATTGCTCCAAGAAGAGACCAACAGGGTACAACATAAGAGCAGGGCTGCAGCAAATGCCTGGTTGTTTTTTTCCCCCCACCTAAAGGTATCTGTTTGCATGTGATTGATTTTTATCTTAAACTTGATGGATTGATGCATAGATTTAATTATATCATGTGTTGTCCCATCAATACTGCTCTGCAGCTATTTTACATTCAGCCTGGGTGCCAGATTGAATTAAATGGTTTTTTTAAAGCCTATAAAGCAGAAAAATATCTTTCCCTAGTTGGTATTTTTTACATATCGGTTACTAAGAGTCTGTAAGCTAAAGCGGGTAGTAAAGTTCATTTGTTAGTGAGGAAGCCAATTTGACTTTTACAGCTATTAATTTTTTATGGGGCACAGGGCAGAATTATTGGTGTTTCTCCTAACTTAGATAACCCTGTAGCTGTCAGGATTGAGGGTACTTCCATTTGGGAAGCAATTATCCTGACCATCACATAGGGGACAAATGATCATAGTTTTCAGGTCCTGGTCATAAGATCCATATACATCCATACACATTCAATGTTACCTACCATGAGCCACCAGAAAAAATCACTGCTATTGCCTTTAAACTAGAAGTAAGATATTATAGGCTTTACAATAGAGTGAAAAGGGCTTGATCATTCAAGAAAAGTCATTGTAACAGCTGAAGCATCACCGAAAGATATTAATTCAACATCTTTCTTGTGTGCCTACTATGTGTTGTGTACTGTTCCACAAATCCAGTTGACAGTAGTGAGAAAAGACAAAAACAGACAAAGGACCCATTTTCATGGATCTCACATTCAGTACTGGGAGTCAGATATTAAATAAAAATAGACTTGTCAAGACTTTTCCATCCATGCTATGATGGAAAATAAGGCAAGATAAAGGGAATAACTGGAGAAGTTCTATTTTAGATAGGGTGGTCAGGGAAGGTTCTGATATAAGGTAACACTAGCAATTATACCATCCACCTGATGTACGTAAGAAGAGGTACCTTAGCTTAGAAGAAGTGTTTAAGGTTTAAGGATTTTTCTACAACATTGCTGTATATGTGAGAACTGTTGCTTCATTCAACAAATAGAATATAACTTATATCTATGTGGCACTACACACATCGACTTATTTTAAACTTCACAACACCTTTTTTTCTCATTTATTCATTCAATAACTATTTTTTGACTGTCTCAATTTTTCCAGGGATTGTGCCAGGGCTGGAAAAATAATACCTCATAGTTATGAAGCATTTACTAAGTGCAAAGCACTTCACATAGCTTTATAGGCTGTTAGGGCAGGTATTATTAACTCCACATCCCTGATAAGACCCAGATGGGTTACAGAATGCCCAAGTTCACGTCTCTATTTAGTGTCAGAGCTCAGACTATAATCATATTTTCTGATCCTTTTTCTAGTTTTCTCAAACTATGACATAAAAACCTTAAATTAAATTCTCTGTCTTATTTTGAGGCCAATGAGATAACGTACATCCCAGAATAAATCTCCCTCACTGTTAAATGAATTTCAAAAGTTATGTAACTGGACCCCTACTTTCAGGCAAATAAAGTAATATTAGCCTCATTTATAGATGAAGCTTTTACCAATAGAATTCAATCAGCCTGGGAAACAGACTAGTGAATTTATAGTATGAACCAGATATCTGAATAGATGATTCCTCTAATCAGAGATTGTCACCAGGGCAGGGAAGTGGACAAGGGGCTCCATGACATTCCTTCCTCTCACTTCACCATAAGACCATCTCTTCTGTTGACTCATCCCTTCCTTTGCCCAACTCTGGCCCCATCAATGCCAGTGTTCTCTGTTGCCTGCAAAAACCCTACAACAGCCCTCTCTCCTGCCTATGCCCTCAGAGTAATCCTCCCGGAACATGTGCTGCTCACCAGGATGGCTGTCCAACTTTTACATACTAAGGCCAAAGATTTTACAAATCCACCCTGTCTCAGCTGACTAATTCACAGAATCTTAAAGAAGAAAAGCCCCTTAGAGATCATCCTATACCGACCTTTGTCATTCACAAATGGGACCCAGAAAGGATACATGACTATGGCTAATTGGTTCTAGAACCAAAGTAGGATGCAGATTCCTCCTTTGAGTCAAATATTCCTTATATTCTACCACATTGTTTTTAAGGTATTAATATTGGGGGGAAAAGGGGGGGTCTCTAATATTAGTATTTGGGTCATTTGCCACAGATTGATAGAAAAGATTTTGGAAGGAGTCTGACTGTTCGGTACCTCTCAACTCACACCCCTTAGCCAGCTACTCTGCCCCTCTATGGGTTAAGTCCACTTGCAACATGCTCCTCGCGATGTTTGGGTTTTTTCTACATCCTATTGAATCATAAGCCCATAGGAAATACCCTGGACTTCTTCCATTGGTTGCAGGGTGACTCAAATAATAAGCTAAAAAAAGTCAGGATTGTTTTCCTCTAAACAATCATATAGATTTCATAAATAACCAGTGACTATTTCAAAGTGCTTAACATAACCAACTTACTTTTGACATGATTAGCATAATTAGCATTACCTTCATTTTAAAAGTGACAAAACTAACACAAAGAAGGGAAAATCACATAACTAGCTGATGGAAGAGGGAGAACAGGAACTAAATGCAAACCATTCCCAGCTAGATATGAATTATTCGGAACCATTTTCTGATACAGGGAAAAAAGGAAGCAATAATAAAAATTATAAACTTTTACTGACCACTGATTATATGCCAGGATATTTCCTAACTCATTCAGCTTCATACCACCCTATAAGCTAGAAATTATTATTATTTTCATTATGCACATGAGAAAACTCAAACTTAGCAGAATTAAAAAATCTAACCAAGGTAATAAAACTTAATAAATAGTAAAGTGAGAAGTTGAACACAGTCCTTCTGATCCTTCAGTCCCCACTTAACCACTATACTGTATTAGTAATGAAACTCTTTCTTGATAGCATGAAGAATGTGTCTTGGCAAGCATAGACCCCTATTATAACTCCTAACTAGTCTATTTATCTCCAGTGTTCTTTCTAAAATACAATCATACAAATGACTATAAAAATGCTAAAATATACTAGCAATGTTTTCCTTTACCTTCCTATATACACCATGCCCACACCTTTACTCATGCTATGCCACCAGCCTTGACTCTCCACTTCCCTCCCTGTGGCAGGCGGAATTTTAGTCCCCTGGTGCCATACCCATGAATATGTTACCTGATGTGGCCAAGGGATTCTGCAGATGCAATTAAGGTTTCTAATTAGTGGCCTTAAAATAGGGAGATATAAATTATTTGTGTGAGCCTTACATGATTGCATGTGCCCTAAGAAGCAGAGCTTTCTCCTAGCTAAGGATACAAGAGGAAGTCTGACATGACAGAAAGGAAAATCAGAGGAGTGCCTGGGTGGCTCAGTTGTTAAGAGACTACCTTCGGCTCAGGTCATGATCCCAGGGTCCTGGGATCGAGCCCCGCATTGGGCTCCCTGCTTTGCTGAGAGCCTGCTTCTTCCTCTCCCACTCCACCTGCTTGTGTTCCCTCTCTCGCTGGCTGTCTCTCTCTCTCTATCAAATAAATAAATAAAATATTTTAAAAAAAGAAAAAGAAAGAAAGAAAGAAAGAAAGAAAAAGAAAGAAAGAAAGAAAGAAAGAAAGAAAGAAAGAAAGAAAGAAAAAGAAAGAAAGAATCAGAGATACAAGCATGAGTTTTCAATGTGCCATTGCTCACCTGATGATGACGGAGGCATGTGCTAAGGAAATAGAGACCAATACTACAATTGTACAGAGCTAAATTCTGCTAATAACCACTGAACTTGGAAAGGGACCCTGAATCTCAGATGAGAACTGCAGCCCCTCCTGATAACCTTGATTTTTAGTGTGATCGAGACGCTAACCAAAGAATCCAGAATTCCCTACTGAACTTCCTACCTATATTTGGGTGTTGTTTTAAACTGGTAAATACAACAGTAAAATAAAACTAACATATTTCCTTCTGCTTTGTAAGCTTTTGTTCTTCTTTCAAGGTCTACCCTGGATAAGACAAACAGATATCTCACCTTAATAGAAACTGAAAATATCAAACAAGTATGTGCAATTTTCTTGACTTCTCTCCCTTCAGCCACCAACCCACTCATTCTACTCAACAAAGTAAAAATGTAATGCTTCTCAAATATAAACTGGAGCTGTTCTTTGAAAGAAAACGAGAGGGAAGAGACCACTGCAAAAAGGGACATATTTTTCATATGCAAATGAGGCATCATTCCAGACAAAGAGTCTTAAAACAAAGACAATTCAATATGGTCCATGCCTTGCACTTCATCTGTGCAGATTTCATGTTAAAACGAATCATGTGTCTGTGAGTGTTGTTTACTTGTGGGATGCAATCTGTTGGAAAAACAAAAGCGTTTCTGCAAGCCAAAGTCATGCCTAAATCCCACCACATCCTCCTGAAATATGTCCAGCCCGCAGCCCCAGGCTGCGTGGGCGCTCCTGCCCACTCCGGCTCCCTACGGAGCTGTCACCACGGCAGGCAGCCCAGGCACTGTGGAGAAGGGCACAATCTGTGCTGCGGGTGGTGGGTACCACCACCGTCCTCACTGCTCGCCCTTCAGGGGAGGAAGGGCCCTTTGCAGGAGAATCTTTTGTTTCCTTCCCTCCTCTCGCCTCTGTTTTCTATAAATGAAACTGCCCCTTCCCACTGCAGCTCCTCTTTCATTCAAAGCAACCAGTTACTGCACTTTTGGAGCTGGGTCAAAGAACCACCCTTGTGAGTTCTGTCAGCTACAAAGTGAAGACTAAAGCAAAGAAAATAGTCTATAGAGGGAAGCCTCTTCCCCAGGAAACTCTTTTCACCAGGCAATCAGTTAGAAATAGATAGTTAGCATGTCACAGATCATTAACACTGGATCAAAATCCATGCGGTCAATTCCCACATCCCATGTTCCTTCCTTTTCCTAACTCTCCCACTAAAAGGTATGGCAAGTTGTGAGTATTTCTTTGCCACGTTTAATCACTGTAGTTGGGCCTCTTAAGGAGGGATAAATGTCTGCTAAACAATTTCAGGTTGGATCCTGGATGAATAAGCTATTTAGAGGACACATCAAAGATTCAGCTAATCCAACAAATTCATTTCTCCCCTTGCCAGAATCTGGATCCATGAAAATATGTCCATTTGGGGGCTCATAGAAAAGCTTCATTCAAAAGTGTCCACCTATACTAATTCATGCCATACTTCTAAATGATTAAGTCTTGCTCTCAACTAATGACACAGGTCCTCCCCTTCTGACTGTGTGGGCCTGACTGTTCTTCTCTGTCAGTTTGCCAAAGCCATACTTGCTGTCATTTTTTTGTATGTAAGTAAGGGATGAGAGGAGAGAGGTAAAGGGAAGCTGATGAGGCTCCAAAACTGGATTCAGGAAGAGTAATCTAGGTTTAACTCAGCCATTCATTTATTTATTCATTCATGAAATCAATATTTGTTGCATGCCTACTCTATACTTGGTCTCCTAGAGATGCAAGGTACAAATTTGAATACAAAAGCTCGGAGAAATACTGAACTAAAGAAAAAAATTATTTAACTCAAGTTTCCCCAAATGTATTTAATCCTTATAACCCTATTTTTTTTTCCTAAGAACAGTTAGACCATCTCAGAGAATTAATATTCCCTGGGACAGTTTTGGAAGTACTATTATGGAGTAAACTGTATTTAATTCTCATTTAAGGGCAAGTGTACAAACTTATTTATCAAATCCTTCAGTCTTTCTCATAAATCCAAAGATTAAAAAACAAACCACTCTAAGAATTTTTATACAGAGCTACCTTGGCTGGGAGGACTCTAGCTTCAAGATGTGGACACTAAAGAGGTCAACTTAGCAATGTCTCCCAATAAAAGGGAATTCTGAGTGTGCCTATCATAATGCACCACATGTGAGAGGAGCAGTAGGCTCCCTGCCTTAACTCTAGAAGGTAAAGGCTTGAGATGGACACTAAATTAGGCCCAGCGTAGCCATAGCAAGTCCTGGAAGAGCACCTTGCCAGCACTGCCAGTTAGGTTCATTCAAGCAATGATCTTTCGAGTGCCTGTAATCTTCAAATTTGAAACACATCATCTCTTATAATTCTCACAACTATTACTGCCTTATTCCCATTTACAGATGCAGAAAGCGGAGGTATCTTGATTTGCGCATGTGACAGAGGTGAGATTGAAATCCAGGTTTGTCTGTCTCCAGAGCCAACATTTTGTGTCACATCATAACACTCTCCAAAGGGAAGTCCCACAAGTGCCCCGCTGACTGTCGAGCCTCCAAGCCTCTGAGTTCAGAACCTAGTCTATCACACTCACTGTCAGAGGCACTATGTGCACACGGGGCCTGGACATGCAGGTAGGAAGCAGCAGTGGATCCAGCTTTGGCCACTTATGGAAGATACAGGCTGAGGAAACCAGGCTTGAGCTGGCAATTCAGCCTTTTAACTAGAAAATTGGTTTCCTGTATCCTAGGAGGAAATTAATCTAAATGACAATGGAATACAGTTAACAATCACAGAATGTGGACTTGAACTTTAAGACCTTAACCAGCATCTTCTGTGCTTTCAAAAGAATGGTGCCAGAGTTGATACAAATTCATGCACATATCTTTCAAAGATTTATCTACCCCATAAAATCAATAATGCATACTCGATAAAATAATATTAACTGCATAAAATAGATTGGGTCCATTTTCTGTGGGACTTTTAACAATGTTGTGACATAACTAGTCATTACATTCAATTGTATGAACTAACTGATTTACAGGCCCAAACTCTGCAATGAAAGTGTGCTGGTACTGTCAAAACTACACACTTCTAGAGAAGTGCCCCATCAGAGAGTGGGACCAAAGGATAGAGCTAGACTCAAGCTAGTATCATTGATTTCACAAGAATGGCCTCCTATTGGGGCGCCTGGGTGGCTAAGTCCTTAAGGGTCTGCCTTCGGCTCAGGGCGTGATCCCAGGGTCCTGGGACCAAGCCTCACATCGGGCTCCCTGCTCCGCTGGGAGCCTGCTTCTTCCTCTCCCACTCCCCCTGCTTGTGTTCCCTCTCTCACTGGCTCTCTCTGTGTCAAATAACTAAATAAAATCTTAAAAAAAAAAAAAGAATGGCCCCCTTTGCCCAGAGGTCCTTATTGTCTTCGTTTGATTATAACTTGTCTTGTTCTCTTCCAAATAATAAACTCTGATATTCTCTATCCTGAATGCAGCCCTAATTTTGAAACATAGACTCTTAATTAAGAACAGTGACAACCTATGTACATACACACTAACAGCTTTTAATATTTAATGATAAGAATTTTTATTTCCTCCCTCTTCTCCCTCCCAAGGCAACAGTGCTAGCGTCCTACTCTGAGGCTCTCCCATGCAGCCATGGAAGTCTTGGCTTACAACATCCTACTACTACCTTCTCAGAACAGCTTCCGTCCTTCCCATCTTCCTCCCATCCAGATCTTCCATACCTTTAAAACCACTTCCACAGACACTGATCTCATCTCTCCTTGTGCTCAGGAAACCTGCTGACCTTACTTCTTATTTGGAGATTATTCTTATTTGCCATTATCTTATATTGCCACTTAATTCTTATAATTTTGTTTAATACTTCATTAGGCAGAATATGCCACACTATGGTGTGGTGTCTAAATAAGAAACCCTACATCTGAATTGTGTAACCCTTCAAAAGTTGATTTTCCACTCACATAAAGCCTGATGAGGATCATTAGGCTCTCTTCACTATTCAGGGGCTCAGAGATCCAAGCCCCCTCCATCTTGGGATGCTGTCATCTCAACACCTGACCCTGAAAGATATCATGGCAAAGGAAGAGAAAGCATGGAGGTGACCTTCTTCCAGTTCTTCAATGTTCCAGCCCAGAAGAGATACACATCATAGCCACTAACACGCAATTGGCTAGAACTAGTCACATAGCCCAGCCACCAGCAAGGAGGCTGGGAAGTGTAGTGTTTCTAAATGTTGCAAAAGAACAAGAGATCTGGATATGGATAAGCCCTAGTATTCTCTACCACAGTGAGTTTATATCATGTCTGCCAAAGAGACTGGGACATCAGTGATACTAACGGCAGTTAAACTGCACTTTGGTTGTTTGGTAGTGGGCTGGCTTGTCTGAGCTCTCTGGGGTAAATCCTTCAGTGCAAGGGACTCATACACATCACTGGGATTCTGCCAGAGATCCTAGAACTGTGCCTCATGTATAATAGAATTGCTTTAGAAAGTATTTATTGATGGGTTCAATCTGAAGACTGACAGGGAAAAACATTATACCTGATCAAGTTCTGTCTCTTCCACAGCTCTTGGCCCCGTTTTCTAACTGCAGAAAAAGTGTAGCTTATAAGACAAATGAATGTGGGAGGGATGTCAGAATTTCTTGTACCTGTCTCAATTGACTACCTGTGAATGCCACAACTTTGAAACTTCCCCCTTCACTGCTTTGTACTCTAGGACAGAATGAAATCAACAGTGATGGACAAGACCCTACCGAGGAGAAAATGAAGTGACAAAACCTGGCAAGAAATGTATTTATGATATAATACAACACAACAGCATATTTCCCTGAATTGGCTTAGACAGAAAGAAAGGCTCAGAGTTGAGACACTGTTATCCCCATTAACAGATAGAGAAAATGATACCTGGAAAGGTTAAGTTTCTTGGTCATGTCAAACAGCCACCCAAGAAAAGCCAGGGAGAGTACCTGCAAGGTTGCAGGCTTGGAGCTGTTCCTATTAAATTAGATGATGTTCATTCGTCACTGACAGCTTTGGGGGAAAATGGATCAATAAGCACTTCCCTTTGGGTCACTTTCCTACTGTGTCGGATTTATATCTGCAAATGTTTAAAGAGTTCCCATTTACCTGGGGTTTTATGACTTTGTTATAATTGCCAGAGCTGAGAGAAAGCTGCCTTCCGTCTGGCTTCTCCTCCTGCAGGGAGCAGTCCAAAAACCATGTCATCTCAATCATAGAACAAAAATGCTTTGAAGGAAAACAAATGCCGCTTTTTTTTTCCTTAAAAAGAAATTGTTGAATTGCCTGGAAAAGTCAGACAGTGACTTGCAAAAAAACCTTTCTTTTAAGTTGTCTAGCTACTGGCAGGAGAGGATGGATCACCGCAATGGATTTTCTGAGTGCCTCATCCAGGTCAGCATGAAAGATTGGAAGATTATTCCAGAGTCTCATGAAACCATGGTCAAGCAGCTTTTTCAGTCCAGATTTCTCAATCTTAAATTTCGAGTCTTACACTCGAGTCTTACACTCCCATCCTTTTTATATAATAGAAAGTATACTATGCATACCTTTATATAAATAATTATTGCTGAGTGTTAGCAAGAGCAAAGTTGGGGAGTAACACTAGCACATTTATCTACAGCTACTTGGTAAGGTGACATCGACTTTTTTAGATATTTTCTCACAAACATTTCCATTTCAACTTACATGTTAATTCATATGCAAGTACATGTCTATATATATATATATATATATATATATATATATATATATATATATATATATAAAATGTATATTCACATTAACAGTGAAAATCAGTAAGCTTTCATTTGCCTTTTTCTTGGTTTTTCTATTGCAACATCCTTCAGCCCATATCTGACTTTCAAGTAATGTACACGTACATGAACAGCAAAAACACGGGGAAGAAAGAGAAGAAAGCAGAAGAAAAGGAATGTTGTTTTACAATTTATCAAGATAGAAGTATTGACAATTCAATTTCATAGAAAAAAAAGCAGTGAATGTGCTTGTTCCGTATTATAACTCTTTCTTTGTGTAGTGTTTCTTTTTCCTCCTTGGAATCCCCTAGTTCAAATGGGTTTTCAGCTTAAATGTGTTCACTGCTAAAAACAAAATAGCATTTGTAGGCTTGGGGAAAGGTTGCTACTAAATCAAGCAACATGGTGAAGCCATTCTGAATTTGCACAAGCAAATTACAGAAGATATAATACTTAATTCTTCAGAACTATAATACACAACAGAGCAGCTTTAATTAATATCTGTGCCATTTGCTTCACCATTTTAAAAAGTGTGTTTTTGAGTGAATTTAACACATTCTATAACATAATTTTCTTGACATAATTTATTTTGAAAATCTTGCCCTTTTAGAGTATACAAAAGTAAACCTGTGTCTATCCCTAGCAAAATAATAAATAATTCAGAATACATAAATAATACTACTGAGGCTGAGCGACACACTGAGGAGCTTGGACCTCCAGAGCACAGAAGAAAGTAATGGAAAGAAGAGACAAATAAAAATTAAATATACTTCCTCCATGCAGGCCTTCTGCTGCATGCCTCACATAAAAACACATATCTCATTGTATTGTCACAAAATCCTATGAAACTGGTATTATTTCCATTTTGAAAGAAAAATAATGGTCAGGAGGTAGGAAGATCTGGGGGAGGAAAACAGAGAATTTAAGAACATGCCCCATATTCCTCCCAACAAGTTTAAGCACAAACTTGTAGGCTCCAAACTCCACGGATTAGAAAGAGCTACACGGAGCTAGAAAATAAATGCATGTTTTACAAATTATTCTGTTTTTACCATTAATGTTCTTTTCTCTTTTTTTAAGAACTGTTATGATTTAGGACAGATACATATGAAAGCACCTTCAAAAAGTGAGACATCACAGTAACTGTGTTGTTGATGACAAAGACATTTCTTATGCAACTCTTAATTAGGACTACACTCCCTCAACATGTCAACAAATATTCCACATCCTGCACCCAGCTCAGTACTAGGGATAATGCAAAAGAAGAAAATAAATTGTTCTTCATATGGAAGAAAATAAATCTGTGGTTTTCCTTGAATTCCATATTGATCTGTAGTCTTTAGTGATATATTCAAAATTCAACTTCAGTAGCATTTTTGCACACCTACTATGCACCAAGTACTGGTTTAGAAAGGCGGATACCTCAGGCTTGCAAAGTACCACAAATACAACTACTAAAATTCAGCACCTAAGCATTGTTATTTCTATCTCCTTTTTATCTGTGTGTCTGACAAATATTGCAATGGAAGAAAGAAACTGCTTCAGGGCATCAAACATATGTGAAACTTCCAATTTTCAATACAATTTTGTTTACCAAAATGCAGTCCCAGGCAGCTCTGTTCACTCCTAACAGTTCTTCAGAGATGTCAGAAATCACCTCCCTAGCCCACCCCCCAGTGCATGTTATCGCAAAGAATTGCCAGGAACTGCCTCTATGTAAACATCCCTAGGAGAGCATAAGAAAAATCAGTGTTGTTCCTCTCCCCTTTGCCTGAGCCTGGCTCCGCTATTCCCATAAACAGAAGCCCAGGCACAAATATGGATAGAGATCTCTTCTGGGAGTGTTCAGTATTCCAGGGCCATATGTTCTTTTTAAAGAGAAACAATCAGAGCACCTCTTTAGTCCTTGTGTATCTCCTCCAAACTCAGAGTCAGATCTGAAGCAGCACACGTGAAAGGTACTGCGCAAGGACCACTCCAAGCTCCGCTTCTCTCTCCTCTACCCAGATAGTGGGCTCCTACAGAAACAAACCTCACATCCGGGAAGCACTGAATTGTGCCCCCTGGCCTCCATGCTGCGGCCACATTCTCTTTCACCCCAGACCCTCACACATGTCCTTTCCTCTGCTTATGATCCTCTTCTCATTCTGACCAATTTATGGAGGACCCTTCCTCTGGGCCCCCACATCTGGGTATAGCTCCCCATGCTTCTGCAGCACTGTGGCATTCCCCTGTAAGGGCCTGGTCGCACTACACTATTGCTCACTACTCAATTGCTGTTCCACACACTAGTCTACAAGCTCAGCTAGGGCAAATACTGCCCCTATCTTCTTCACTATTGCATACTTAGTGTCTCACATTATGCCTGCACAAAACAGGTGCTCAGTAAATATTTGTGGATTGAATGAATCTATCAATCAATTAATGTTACTTTATTAATTGATGTATGTTTTCTTAGATATTAAAAGATGAATCCTATCAGATTGAACCCTAAACAGCAACAACAACAAAACCCTAAGGTGACCAAACATGGGCTCATGATGGGAAAATATCTGCCTTCTTTCTTTTCTAGCTACCTTTCTATACTCTCAATATTGAACCTTTCTGCAGTTATTCATGGTTTTGTTTGATAAAGAGCTTTATAAACCCGTTTGATAGAACTACCCTATGATCCAGCAACTGCACTACTAGGTATCTACCCAAAGGATACAAAAATACTGATCTGAAGGGGTGCATGCACCCCGATGTTCATGGCAGCATTATCAACAACAGCCAAACTATGGGAAGAGCCCAAATCCATTGACTGATAATAAATAGATAAAGAAGAAGGGGGGGTGCGGAATATTACTCAGCCATAGAGAAGAGTGAAGTCTTGCCGTTTGCAATGACATGGATGGAGCTAGAGTGTATTATGCTAAGCAAAATGAATCAGAAAAAGACAAATGCCATACAATTTCATTCATATGTGGAATTTAAGAAACAAAAAATATGAACAAGTGCACAGATTTCTCTCTTGGTTTAAACAGTTTCCAAAATATTGGCAAAGAGAGGAAAACCAAGAAACAGACTCTTAACCATAGAGAACAAACTGATGGTTACCAGAGAGGAGGTGGGGGACGGGAATGCGGCAGCTTGAACAGGTGATGAGGATTAAGGAGTGCACTTGTTGTAACTGAGGGCTTCAGGGGGGGGGGGATTGGGATAGGCTGGTGATGGGTATTAAGGAGGGCACGTATTGCATGGTGCACTGAGTGTTATACGCAAGTAATGAATCATGGAACTTTACATCAAAAACTAGGGATGTACTGTATGGTGACTAACATAACATAATAAAAAATTATTATTAAAAAATAAATTAAAAAAAGGAGTGCACTTGTTGTGATAAGCACCTGGTGATGTATGGAAGTACTGAATCACTAAATTGCACACCTGAAACTAATATTACACTGTATGTTAACTAACTGGAATTTAAATTAAAACTTAGAAGGAGAAAAAAAGAAACAACAAAATAATTCAATAAATATTAGCTATCATGCCAGAGACAAATAAATAAATAAATAAACACATTTCTTGGGAATAAATGACAAGAGATTCATTGCTTTTCTCTCTTCTACCTCTTACTAAAGTTCTAAATTCAAAAGACTCTAGAGTTCTACCTACTCTTGGCCACTTGTATACTTGAACATGTATATAAAGGTACAAATAACTTGAATAGAGCAATTCCCCCAATCAGGTGTTAGTCTTGTACAAATACCTTCCTTGAGGAAAAACCATTACTTTTATTGATCAACTTAATGAAAATCTCAGCAGGATCAAGATATTTCTGGGCCCCAGACAATATCTGAAGACTTTCAAATGATACTTCATATAAAACAATTTAATTTCTAATCAGCAAAAATGGTATTAAATAGTCCTTTAAGACTCACTATAATGTTCTTTGATTTGTATTTGTTTTGTTACTTCACAGTGGACAAGTGAGCAAAAGTTCTTGATCAACTGACTGACTGACTTGTTGAGTGATCACTCAAATACCCTGAGGTCCAAGAGAACACCCTTGTCTGAGTTATTCCCCCACTAAGAAGCAAATCCCCAGTAGATAGAGCATGAGAAATGAGGCAAGGGGAGGGTTGTAATAGGTGATCCAAAATATGTGTAATGGTAGAAGAGGGGAAAAAGGAAAGTTTACTAATGATAGGAAGAAAGGGGTATCTAAAAGAGCCTTGAGAAGTGATGGGATTTGAGAGCTCCTTAAAAATGCCCAAGATTTAAACAAGCAGAACTTGGATAATAGCATATGATGATACAGATGAGCAAACAATAAAATCAAAAGTTTGGTGGCAGGAAAAAGATGACTAAGAAAGTTGTGAATGGTCTAGCTTGGCAAGAGTACCAGATATGTGTACAGGAGCTTGTGAGAAGCTGGGTGGGGGTGGGGTTAGAGAGTAAGAGGGGAAGGGAGGGAAGATTTAGAGGAAAATACAACTATGGAGTAGCAAGTAACCCATGGGCCACAACAAAGAGAAATTTATATTTTATTCAATTTTTCCTGGCCTAGAGGGCCTATGTGAACAGACCCATGTTCCATATGTGAGGTTAATGACATCATTAAAATGTCTTAGTTCTCCCAACTGAAGAACAGGGAAGATGATAAGACCTGCAATAAACACATTTTCCAGCAATGATTCCAAATATGGATTAGGTCTTACCTAAAGCAATTTAGAACACCTTGGTCAAAAGTAGTACAGAGTTCATGAGTTGGATTATTCTTATACTCTTAGCAAAAAGGGGGAAAAAAGCTAGTTTTTACTGTTTGATGAAGATATATATCTATATCTATATCTATATATCTTCTGCTCTATGATAATCAGCCAAAAATGAATCATGCTCATTAAAGTTTTCTCTTGATTTCAAAGACTGTGAAGTAATTTTATAAACAATAGATGACTGAGTCCCTTTAACCAACTGTTCAAGTATCCACCATTTAGCTGTGAAATGTAGCAACTCTCCAGGATCCCATGGCAGGAAATAAAATATTACCCTTTGGAACAGCATTCGGTGTCATGTGCCCCATGATCAATAAATATTAATTGATGATGATGAAACAGAATCGCACAGACCAGTGAGATTTCTGCAGAACTGTTCTCTTATTTATTCCACCTCCCACCTAGACACATCTGCCCAGAAATGCAGACTTTTTGCCTCACTCAAAATCAGTCCCACCCTGGGAAACACTTTCAACCCAGCTAGATCAGAACGTAATGAAAAATGTCATTTTCACTGGCAAGTGTTTTGTAAACCATCTCTTTCTGTCTCTTTCTCACTCCTGTTCTATCTCTTGCGTATGCGTATGTGTGCATGTATATACGCACACATATCCTTTCTGTAATGCTCTGTTTATTCCAATGTTCTTTGGAAAGGGAGAAGAGGCACTTAGTATGCAGCTGCTTCTGTGTGGGACAGAGGACATATGGGCCATGTGAATTAAACTGACCTCGATACATTTGGAAAGTAAGAGAGTAAAGTAAATTTCCTTTAGAGTGTAATCTGTGTTAAATCATCTCAGCTGAACCACTGACTTGTAGCAAGGGAAGGTTAGTGGAGGGGTAGGAAATGTAGTGAGGTGGATATTTGCCAGGTGAAACAGAAGGGCATCGAATTGGAAACCTTGACATACAGGCTTGCAGAGTGCCTGTCTGGATCAGAGCTGACAGTGTAATGCACCAAAGAGGTGGTAGGACCTGCCTATCAGATACCTATACCTTACAACTTTCAAGAATCCACAGTCATGATGTGAGCAGCAGAGGGAGAAGGGAGGTTTTATATACCATCCTGAGGTAGTATGGGCACAGGTTTCTCTCTTGGTTTAAACAGTTGCCAAAATATTGGCAAAAACCCAAAGCTTATCTTTCAAGGTAGAAAGGCCAAGATTGAATCACAAGTCTGCTATTCAGTAAACTTAGGGATGTTACTGGACCTCTCTGAGTCATCCTTAGAAATAAGGATAATAATAATTAACTTACAGGTTTTGTGAATATTAAAGGCTTAATCGCTCGGAGAGGACAAGTAGCTATTATGGAAAAGCAACTCTTCCAAAAACAGGCAACTGAGAACAGGCCAATGTGTAGAGTTACAGGTTGAATTGCGTATTCCCAAAATTTGTATGCTGAAGTTCTAACCTTAGTATCTCAGAATGTGACTTCATTTGGAAATGAGGTTTTTACAGATGTAATTTGTTAAGATTAAGTCATTAGAGTGGGCCCTAATCTGGTGTCCTTACAAAAAAGAGAAATTTGGACACAGAGATACACACAGAGGGGAAACTATGTAAGGAGACACGGGGAGAAGACGGCCACCGACAAGCCAAGAAGAGAGGTCTGAAACAAATTCTCCCTCACAACCCTTAGAAGGAACTAACCCTGCCGACATCTTGATTTCAGACTTCCAGCTTCCAGAACTGTGAGACAACAAATTTCTGTTATTTGAGCCACCCAGTATATGGTACTTTGTTACGGCAGCCCTAGGAAACTGATACATGGAGCAAGGCAAGTCTGGCAAACCACATAACATGCAGTTCCCTGTGAAATCCTTAATGGTGAGCTCAACGGAAATTCAAGGGGTTCAAATGACGCCTACCTTTTTCATCCTATCTCCCACCACGCCTCCAAATGCCCCTTGTTCCCTAAACCCTAATGAAATGTCTGGAGTTACCCAAAGGTATATAATCCCTTACCTGAAACCTTTAGGACCAGATATGTTTTCAAATTCAGAAATTTTCAGATTTTATAGAAGTATTGTAGTGCATGTAGCATATACTATGTAAAACTCCTGGTAGGGTATGATATTATACCCTATAATCAACACATTAATACATTTGCAAATAAGTAGTGAATATTACCACTAAGGGGAATAAATAGAAACTACATGTAAACTCACATCACTTAAGGTCCAAAGTTGCCAAACAAGTGAAGAAAAACCTTCACATCTTAAAGCTTTTGAGATTTCAAAACTTCAGGTAAGGGGCTAAGAACCCATAGATCATTCTATTCCTCCCATCCCTCTACATTTTGCTTCCTTCACCTAGAATGACCATCTGGATATGCCTATACATTTTAGTATTCCATTCTCCTTTGAAATTCCTATGCCATGATTATTACCCAGTTCAAAAAGCACCAATCCAAAGAAATCTTCCCTCATTACTTAAGCATTTGGGCACTTTCCCTGCTTTATTCCATGATACCTTCTAATACACATCTTTATTTGAGCAATTCTCAAACTGAGTGTGTACACATGCAAAAAGAACACCTTTTTTCCAGGTCCTTGGGGTAATGAAGGTCAATAGTATACACCGTCATCTAAATGGAGCACTAAGGGCTACTGGCTAATAAAGCACCAAGTGTACCAGAAGTTTCTAACACTTAGCATTTGCAAATGAAAATTAGTGTTTCTGAGTGTTTCTAAGTAATTCAGTTTTCTACTCAGTTGCATGGCTGCCGTGCAATGTGGTGCTCCTCTACACACATGCAGGCAAATAGACGGGATTTTTGCATTTGAAAGAAAAACACCTTTCTACCAGAACATTGTCGGTATTATAAACTGGATGTAGTTTGCTTTTGTTCCAATTAGTAAAAAGTTACTATTAATTTAACTTCATCATCATAAATTTACTTTAAGTGATTTGGTTTATCCTATAGCATGAAGAAATGTATATCTGGATCAAAATCATTTTATCCTATAGTTTTACATTACTAGACAAGGCAATTATGATTCAAATATGAGACATACATATTACTTATTCTAAAATAAATTCATCACACTCACCTTAAATTTTCTGCCACTGAAAGGGGGGGAAGGGTGGTGTTGGTGAGCCATAGAGCCTTCAGTCCCTCCTAAGTGGGCTGTGTTCAAAAGCTGGAGAACCATTACCTTAAAGTAAGTTATTATACTTTTATTTAACCTCTATATTCTCACTACTTGCCATGTAGCAGGCATTTAATAAATGTTTGTCAACGGACTGAATGAATGAATGCTTTCAGAACCAAAAAGAGCCACAAAAATGTACAGAATTTAGCTTACCACCTCCTCTAGGTATTGCAATGATACAGTGGGTTAAGAGTATTGCATGGTTCTTTGCACTTCTTAAAATATAGAGGAAATTGCAATGTTCTCTTGACTTCTCTTTAATGTTGTATTTGGAGAAGAGCCACAGCAATCCCTCTGGTTCCTTCCTGTCATTTCCTTCAGAAGAGCCAACTCATTTGGGCACTCGGGGGGCTAGTTTGGCAGCTGTCAAGCTCTGGATTATGCATCTTGAGCTCTGGCATCTGCAGCTGTAGTGAGTCTCATCTCTAGTGTCTGCCCTGGCTGGGCTCCAAGGGCCAGAGCTGTAGGCAGGGTCACCCAGTCCTGAGCTGTCAGAACCTCCTGGTGGCTACTTTCTTTCAGTCAACCTTGATAAAAGGAAATATGCCTTCAATTCAATCCCCTGGCCCATGTCTTATTGAAGCTGCCTGCACCAGAACTGAAATTTTGCCAGAATCTTCAGTGGGGTCTACAAACCTGCTGTGTGAGGATTTGAAGCTAAGAATCAAATTCAGCACTGGAACAGAAATAACTGGTATTAGCTGTATTATGTTGGTGCCAGTGGCATAGAGCCCACCATTTCCCTAGGGCCAGAGGGTTAGGGTGCAGGTAGAAAGTCTTTCCCAAATCCTTTGGGTACAATGTGCAGCTTCCGCTTTTGTTCCACTATTAGGCTGCTCATCTCCAGTCTTCACAGAATGAAGGAGACAGTTCAAGGTCTCTAGTTGAATGAGAGATTGGTCTACACTGTACACAATGGCCTCATACCTGAGAGAAGGGGCAGGGTGCCAGACATCACTGGACCCAAGGCCACTTGCAGCAAGAAATCTGAACTCAAAGGCCAGGACAATACTTATAGGCAGTACAATTTCCACACTTAGGAAGGAAATGCAAACTTGTGGTTGGCAGCATCTAACACAAGACTTGTGGCCTCTAAAGAAAAGGAGACAAACTCTTCAGGAATTAACCTAGAAAGTCACCAATACAAAGCCTGGTAATATAGCAAAGATTCATAAATGAGGTATTCATAATACCCCATTTTGCCTGTTATCATTACAAGCTAAAATGTTTCTTTAATGTTGTACACAATGCATTATTTTTTCAGAAAACTTGTCTGTAATTGTAATTCAAGTCTAATTCTTCTTGGATTCTAGTTAAAACCAAGCTCTATTGTTCTACTTAAAACAAGGTTTGTTTGCAAAGTTGAGAACATCTACTGCAGCCTCTCCTTTATTGATCCAAGGTCAAAGAAACAAAGATCAGACTGGTACCACATACTACAGGTATTTATTTCCTAAGATCCCATGACAAAATAAATGGAACCTTCCAGTGAAAGGGTTCAGAAGTTCAAACTTAAACGAATTGGAGCCAAAAGTCAAGTGTTTATTGAGAGAGACTATAGCTCTAGCTAGGAGTAACAAATACCTTAAATTTATACTATTCCCTCACTTTGACTCTACAACAGAATTTTTTAAGTAAATATTAATGGTGGGTATATATAAATATATACACATAGAATATATATAATAGAAGTATCTTTTAAAGTTATATGTCCCTATATTTTAGCAAATATTTATATAATTCCCCCAAAAGGAGCAAGCTTTCTATACTTTTGCTCCATACCTCTTATTGTACCTAAAACCAAAATGCAGTATTTCTTTCAATCATCAAAAGTCAAAAACTTTCAAAATATTGCATCTTTCCCTGTGACCCTGTATTTTTAATGGGGTGAATGCTAGAATTGTATGTTCAGAGTATTTGAAAAAACAATTCCTAGATTCAAGTTCCAATTGTACTGCAAACGTCTCAACCTCCCTGAGCCTCAATTTTGCCATCTGTGAGATGAGATTAATAATAACTACTTCACAGAGTGCTTGTAAGAATTACATGAAATAACATTTGTGAAAGCATTTCACTTAATATTTGTGTACAGTGATACACTTTAGGAATTATTAGTAAGACTACAGTTATACCCATCATTGACTTATAAATAGCCATTTCAGGGCCAGAAATAGGCAAAATGTCAAGTTTATGTTTCTTGCCCCCCTGGCCCCTCCCTTACTGTCACACCTGGATTTTAGCCCTGCTTGGTCCTCACTTGGACTCCCTTTCATATAAACAACTTTCCCGGAGTACGTGGGAACACTGTTTAGAATTGTGCCTGGCACATAAGCATGTCAGGAACAATAGTGAGCACCTTAAAGTTTAGGATTAGCTCTGAGCTAGTGACTCTGAAACAGTAAACATCTAAATAAAACTCTTCGATGCAAGATTTATAGCTAAGGATTTTTCACTAACTCTTTTCTGATGAAGTTTTAAAAAGCCATCATTAAGCAGATGCGTTAAGAAAAAAATAATCACTGCTAATTCTCAGCTACATGGTAAAACGTTGTCCCCCATACTTCCTGTTGCTCACCACACAGAGGGATTGATGAAACATTCCTACATTGGTTTTGCTTTTGTTGGAACATGTGTGAACTATTTCACTGGTGCTAGGGAAGCTCATGCTTACAAACAACAAAAGCAGCACTGGTCACACTGAGGAGACACGGGACGGCCAACGTCCCATCCACCTTCACTATTCTCCTCTCACTAAGATACAACACAAACTTCTGCCCACAGGAGACCCTTGGAAGCTCCCTTGCAAGTTCCACACACAGGGAAGAGGAGGGAGAATGCAACATAGGGGAGCATAAGACTTACCAACAGGTTCTTCAGGGTGACTCTGATTACTCACTCTAGACCCTAAGCAAATGAAGATGTTTATCATCAGAGACAGAAAAGCGAAAAAGAGAGAAAGGAAGAAAGAAAAGACACTCTACATATTACGATATTATTCTTTATGACAAGGCACAAGTTGACACTGTCTTTGGAGAATAAATGTGCTACTACAAAACTAGATGTTTATCCTAGACAACACAATATATTTATTAATGGAGAATTAAGCTACTCAAATTATACAAAATGCCTTTCAAAATTAATTCTATCTTGCAACATTAAATGACCATGACTTGGACTTTTCAATTTTTAAATAATATATGTAAGTTTCGTAGTTCATCTCAGACTGGTAAATAGTAGACTTCGCAGTCATGCCCTAATGGATAATATCATTTCATGAAGGCATCAAAATTACGCAAAGTGTTGGAATTTTGTTTCATGGTGTTTCATGTCTCCTTCAAGCAAATCTGATCATTTAAAAGGAAGAAATATCCACATATATGGAGTTGTTTTCACAAATATCACTTGTTGGGATTGTGTTACAAGAAACTGTGCTGCAAGAATCAGCTTTCTGTTTTGTCAGGAAATCCAGTCCCATTTTCTCTGATGTCCCCACCCCCTCAAATGACCATGGGTATGTTACTAACAGTCTCAGATTGACCCCTCTGCTTTTAAAAGACCCTGACTTGTAACTTCCATGGAGTTTGAGGACAATGAAAAGACTACAAATCACTGTACTTTGTATTTATTTATGCAACACACATCGATCGACCCTATAGTGCACATGGGGCTGGACACTAGGGTTATAAAGAGAAACAGGTGGAGCCTCTACCCTCCAGAATTCACATTCCAGACATTAGATATTTAGAAGACATTAGACATTTAGAAAAATACTCAGCAAATTTGAGATCTCCTACGTGAAGGGCAATTTCTTTTGGTTTGGCTTATACTCTATCCATAATGCTCACCCAAGGGTGAAGAAATATTCACATTTCTCTCTCCATGTTGAGTTAAGAAGGGAGTCTTTAGCAGTAAGTATAGCCCTCACAAAATGAATGCTTATTGCAATAAATGGAATGTGTGTGTTCCCTCAAAATTCGTATATTGATACCTAATCCCCAGTGTGATAGTATTTGGAAGTAGGGCCTTTGGGAAGTGATTAAGTTGTAAGAGTGGAGCCCTCATGAATGGGATTAGTGCCCTTAAAAAAGACACTCCAGAGAGCTCCCTCACCTCTTCCACCATATGAGGATACAAAAAAGGACAGCCATTTATGATCCAGGAAGTAGACTGCCACCAGACATGGGATCTGCCAGGGCCTTGATCTTGGACTTCCCAGCCTCTAGAACAATGAGAAATAACTTCCTGCTGTTTATAAGCCACCTAGTCTAAAGTATTTCATCATAGCAGCTCAAACAGAATAAGACACTCATATCATGTGGCAGGCACTGTTTAAAGCATTTTGCAGATATTTATAACAGATATTTGCTTCATTTAATTCTGGCAATTATCCTATGAGGGTGATAATGTTACTATCATTTCTATTTTACAGATGAGAAAAGCAAACCTTAGAGAGGCAATTCAACATGGCCAATGCCATACAAGTAATGAAGCAAACAGAATGCTAACCTAAATCAAACACCAAAGCACACTAACTCCACATACCCTTAGTGATCTAAGTTTGTTAGCCAAAAACATTCAGATTTTATCTTGGGTTGAAATATACCTATAAATATGCAAATATTCATCTAATTATGATTTTTTTTACAGGTAGAGAGACAACTGAATATATAATAGAAAAATAAAAGCTAAGTCACAATTACTTCAAATTGTTCCACTGAAAAAAAAATCAGCTAAATTTAGTAATAATATACTGGAAACTGTCTAGAGTTGAAGTCAGAAACGTGGGATGGGTACCAGGCACCAGGAATATGAGATCCACTTAAATCAGCTTGGCAAAGCATAAGGATTCTTTGCAAAAGGTGTTCTGATTTCATCATTAATCAGCTTATTCCCCTTTTTCCCTATTGACTGGCCATCTACTTCAATAGAACACTCTGGCTGTTTTCAGAGCTTTCTCATTCAGCCTTTAAATTAGCTAACTGCCCAGCCACAAGGCAGGTAGCAATTTATGCCAAACAAATCATGAGGCAGGAGGCACTGAGGAAAGGCTGCTTATTTTCCTTCTGCTTTCTTGTGAGGGGGGGAGAGTGTGACAAATGTTTGTGGGTTGGTAAACTGTACTAATTTACAAGCCTGCTGTTATCTTTCTAATGTAACACTCCCTAGAGGAGCTCTGAGGAATGATCTAGTTGAAGCTTTCAGCTTCAATCAATAAACTTGGAAGATTATGAAACATGGGCTCCTATTTAATAAAGTAAAATCCTGCTTTTATGCCATTGGGGGAATGATTAATGTTATAAGTGATTTTGAAGTATAAGTTAAAGAAATTAAAACATGAATTAATATATTACTTGTCAAGTTTTATGACCAAAATAATAGTAATAACCAACATTTGTATGGCTCATTACAGCTCAAGGTATCCACTAGGATGCCTTGAAGGCATCTTAAAATCATCACCATCCTCATTGTGGCTACCATTCACTGATCATCAGGCAAGGTCCTAACTGCTTTACCTGTGCTTTACTCATTATTTCCCACTTCACCTTCAAATTCTTTGTCCTTGTAGTGTCTAATCTTAGTGAATGAACCATCATCTATTCAATTATGCAAGTCAGAAATCCAAGAGTCATCTAGATACCACTCTCCCCACACCCTCCAAATATAACACACAACAAAATCCAATCAATTCCATCCCCTAAATTTATTTTTGAATACTCAGCATTATTCTAGATCTACCACAACCACCTTAGACCACCATCTCTGTTGCAATAGCTTCTCAACTGACCTTCTGGCGTCCTCTGCCCTCCCACACTCCCCATTCATCTTCTCAGAGTGGGCACTGGAAATGCAAATCTGGTCATATCATGAACACCTACCCATGCCCCTAACACCCGTCAAGGATTAGGCCCTGAACCATCAGGTGAGCTGCAGAGCATGCAGGGTCTGATGCCTGCTCCCTAGGACCACCTTCTTCCTTGAGCTTTATCCTCCAGCTGCCCCAGCATTTTTTCAGGTCCTACAAATGTACCCTTTCCACTCTGCCACATTGTCCCCTACTCCTTCTGCCTAGAAAGCTAGCACCACCATCTCCTTGCTTAGTTAATGCCAGTTCATCTGTCAACTCTCATCTCAAACATTATCCCCTTAGACAAAACTCTCCTGGCTTTCCTGCATAGACTTCCCACTCCTCACTCAATTAAAATTTCTTTGTTATATGCCCCCATAGAACCATGTTCAATTTCCTTACTATCTGCTTCTAGAGAGCAGGGATGGTGTCTCATTAACATATCTTCACTCAGTAATTGAGCAATGGAAGTAGGTACTCATTAATTACATAATTTAATACACTTACAAATTATACTCCAAAAACCTTTTTCCATTTAATCTTCACAAGAGCTCTATAGAAGAGATATTAGTTAATATTATCCCCATTTTATAAAGGAGGTGATGCAGACTCAGAAAAGCCATATCTCTTACCACTCAGGCCACTGGGTGATGGAGCTAAAGTTCAAACTTGGGTCTTCTGACTCACCGATCCTCCTAAAACATTTTGCTACCTTCCAAATAAGAAACTAAATCATACATTATCACCAGTCAGTATAATGGACTGTGCTAAAAATCAACCCAGGCAAAAAAAGAGATAACAATTATCACAATAATTGTATAACTCAGCAAATGTGCTAAAAATATTGAACTGTCCACTAAGGCAGGTGAAGTTTACGGCATGTAAATTATACTTCACTATAAGTGTTTTTGAAAATCATCATAATTCCTAAGTGACATTTTGGAATTCAACCCAGAAAGCACCTCAAAATGATGGAACACTTAAATGCCTTCTTTTTTTCTAAATTTGTTATTATGTTAGTCACCATACAGTACATCATTAGTTTTTGATGTAGTGTTCCATGATTCATTGTTTGCCTATAACACCCAGTGCCCCATGCAATACGTGCCCTCCTTAATACCCATCACCAGCCTAGCCCAATCCATCACCCCCCTCTCCTCTGAAACCCTAAATGCCTTCTCTAGAGACTAATTTAGTGTTTTTAGAGTATGGCCCTCACACCACATGCACTAGAATCACACTGGGGACTGTAAAAGTACCCATTCCTGGGCCCATTTCCAGATCTACTGAATCAAGATGGTTGGGATCCCAGAAATCTACACTTTTAATTTGCACAGAAAGTGGTTCTTAATGCATATCAAAGTTTGGAAACAGTGATCTATATGCAGCAAGACTACTTTAAAAAGGCAAGTGTCCTCAAGGATAAGGCTAATCACCTGGTTAAGACCTTGTACAGAGACACCTGCCTACTCTTCAAAGTTAACTTTCCAGCAAACAATGAGATTTCTGATAATTGAGAAAAAACACCATGTGTCTTACACTAATAGCTATACACCTAACAGCTATTGAATGTTCAATGTATGCAAAATTTTAGTGAAAGCTGAAATCTCCGGTTAGTCACATGGGAAACCTAATGGGCACAAAAAAGTTCAAGTTTTACAAAAAGTCTTGTGGAAGTTATCTAATAAGTATACACTGTTATATATTTCTCAGGGTGTGCTAATGTGAAAAAATGGGATTTAAAACTATTTCTTTCCGGGGGCGCCTGGGTGGCACAGCGGTTAAGCGTCTGCCTTCGGCTCAGGGCGCGATCCCGGCGTTATGAGATCGAGCCCCACATCAGGCTCTTCTGCTATGAGCCTGCTTCTTTCTCTCCCACTCCCCCTGCTTGTGTTCCCGCTCTCGCTGGCTGTCTCTATCTCTGTCGAATAAATAAATAAAAAATCTTTAAAAAAAAATTAAAAAAAATAAAAAAATAAAAAATAAAACTATTTCTTTCCTAAACTGCTTCCACGAGGAACCTCAATTGAGTGGTTCAGGAATTCAAACTGCAATACTGAACCCTATAAATGACTGTTTTGGCCATTCGGTTACTCTGCAACAAATTAAACCAAACAATAAGGACCTAGAACTGGAGAAGAGCCTTTAAGGATCAAGCAGGATGTTGGCACTGAAAATGAGCCCAGGTCAGTAAAAAAGTTTCAAAGATCAAGCCTTTACTGGAGGTGTGAATGAGACTAGGAATTAGAAACAGATAAAGTCATAGATATACAGAAGCAGACACAGCAGTGGCTCAGAGACCCAACACTCTCTTGATACACAGAAGAATGTAGATTCTTCAGGGCAGAGAAAAACCAAAAACTTAATCCAAAATAACATACAATTAAAAATTTTTTAAGTTTTAATTTTCTACTACATTCAGGGTACCATGCTAGGGAATGTGCTTTACCCTTTCAAAGTTCTGTAACTAGCAGGTAATTTGACCTGATGGACCCCCAGAACCAGTGACTTCTCTGATATGCCTTCCTCTCCATTCATTTACTATTAATCTTGACACAAACACATGTCCCAGCAATGACTAAGAGACATTAGAAACAGCATTTGAATGGCTGTAGACTCTATGATGATGCTGTAATTCATACCTGTCTTCCCTATTCTACATCTTCCCTAAGTAAATGCAATGCAAAGTAGGCCTACTCAAGTCTTATAAACTTGACAATACAAACCTTGAAACCTATATTGATGGCCTCTTGAATTTCAGGAAATACAATTAGCCAATTAGGTAGGTAGGTAGGTAAATAGGTGATGGATGGATGGATAGATGGATGGCTATGATAAACAAATAGAAAAAAGAAAGTAAAGAATAAAATATTGCTCTTGCCTTTAAGGAACTTGTGATCTAATAATAAGGTAGAAATTTAGAACAATATCTCTATCCTAAAAAGCCAACATAGTACTCTAGAACTTCAAAAGAGAAAAAGATTATTTGAAAACAGGAAAGGCTTCGTGGAGAGGAGCTTCTAAGATGATTCTGAGATGAGGCTGGATTGGACTCATGAAGCTGGACAGAAAAGCTTCTGGCAAAATGTACATCTGAAACAAAGGATGGGGCAGGAAACAAGGTTGGAGGGACACTGACAAGTCACTTTAGCTAAGAGACTTGGTGCTAGTAGAAGAGGGAAGAGTTAGAGCTGGAAAGCTGCTTAGTCAGGATCAGCATGTAGAGAGCATGGAAGGCTGCACTGAAGGACTGGGCTTTAATAGGACAGTGCCTGAGGAGCCCCCGGAGACTGTGGAGGACAGTGGCGGTATAACCAGGGCTGCTCTTCACAAAAGCTAACACAGTGATGGTGTTCAAGATGAACTGGAACTCTGATTGGCAGCAGACAGATGGGTATGCAGGCTGTGTTCATAGTCAGGTAGGAGGTACTATGGGTCTGAATTAGTGTAGTGAGATAGAAAGCAGAAAACAGACATAGAAATATATAGGTAAAGAATGTATAGATACAAAATATATAGAAATGTTATAGAGAGAATCAACAGACTGCTCATTCACTCCCCCCCCCCCATATAGAACAGAAAATCTTAAAAGCAAGTAGATCAGAGGTTTGGTTTGGATATACAATTTTAGGAAAGTTAAATAAACATGGAAAACAAACAGGAGAATAATCACATGGGAAGAGCAACAAAAAAAACTTTGTGGTAAAGTTCAAAGATTTTATATAAGGAAATAAACACGGAGCCTGCATAGGGGAGTAATTTAGAGTGGGTGCCAGAGCTAAAATATAAGGATTCAAATCCTAGCTTTGCCACTTACTGTCCATATGACCTTCCTTGGGCAAGTGTCTTAGTTTTCTTATCTGTAAAACAGGGATAATGGTAGTACTTTATCTCACAGAACTGTTGCAAGTTATTCCAGTTATCCATTTATTCCCTCAAAGCTCCAAATTCAACTTTTGTTGCCTACTCTGCACAAATTGAGACGGGTCCTTTAAACAGTTCTCCTTTGCCAACTGGCATGATGCCGAGCATCATCATGAGAGGACCCTGGAGAGACACTGGAAGAGAAAGGGGTTTCCCTACCAGTTCCCACTCATCTCATTCAACAGCCTCCTACTGCTTGTGGTCTTTCCAGTATGAGGCTCTCGTAGGGAATGAGGTTTCCAGTACCCTGCTTCTGCAGTGTGCAGTGGCCAGCATCAGTCAACGCCTAGCACCCAGCAGCCCCCCTGCCACCCTGATACTCCTTGAGCATTACTGCAGCCAGTTCTGAGGTACCACACATCCTTGTAAACAGCTTCCCCCAGCATCCCAGAGGACACGTTCCCAGCACGTTCCACCAGTGAAGCACTTTGGAATCTCCTCCGCTGTCCTGCGTGCCATGGCCACATCCTCTCCACTGAGGTCTGGATCTTAATCCTGGGGCGGGGAGAACCCACTTCTCGGTTTATTTTTTCATTAGGAGCTCAATCTCAACCTGGGGGGTAGTGGCTACTCCTGTATGTGTTAATCCTATACTTTTCAGAATTCTCTTTACTTCTTACCAGGCTATACCTCATAAATCCAATCCCTTGTCATGGCTCTTAATGCTTTAGATTTCACTTCCACTGTTCAAATCACTGTGTGGTTTCTGTCTCCTTCTTGGACCCTGACTGATGTAAGAGGATTAATATAATCTGACTTGTTAAGTGCAAAACAGTTCCTTGTACACTTTTAGAGTGTTTGCTATATAATATTTTAATATGAAGGCCAGAAAGGAATAAATATAATTTTAGATCTAGCATCATACATATGTCTACTCTGACCTGGTATCCTTGGAGAAAGAAAAACTATCTGTTTTCCTTCTATTTCATTTATAGTTTTTGCCATTAAATATACTCATACAATAAAAAAAAATTGCCTGTCATACTAGATAAAGACCAGAAATTTACATTAAATAAGTGATATTATGGGGCGCCTGGGTGGCTCATTCGTTAAGTGTCTGCCTTTGGCTCAGGGCATGATCCCAGGGTCCTGGGATCAAGCTCCATATCAGTCTCCTCTGCTGGGAGCCTGCTTCTTCCTCTCCCACTCCCCCTGCTTGTGTTTCCTCTCTCACTGGCTGTCTCTCTCTCTGTCAAATAAATAAAATCTTTAAAAAAAAATAAGTGATATTATGTGATATGCAAAAGCATATATATTTTAGTGTTTTAATTAATGGGCATAATAGCACTGGCTGGATGATAAACTCAAGTTAACATCTCCCTATTTCATAAAAAGACATTTCTATTTAAATGGTTTCCTGGGGCATCTGGGTGGCTCAGTTTTTTAGGCATCTGCCTTCAGTTCAGGTCACGATCTCAGAGTCCTGGAATCCAGCCCCGTGTCAGGATCTCCACTGAGCTTCTCCCTCTCCCTCTGCCCCTCCCCTACCCCCCACGGGGGCTCACTCTCTCTATTAAATAAATAAGTCTTTAAAACAAATAAATAAATAAAAATAAAAAATAAATGGTTCCCATACAAGATTAAAAATGTATAATACATTATACTTTTCAATGCACTTTCCTCGGATTTTTTTTTAAATTTTACATTCATAATGATTCTAAAAGTACTTAGGGAAGACACTAACCCTGTAATTCCCAACACAGGGACACGGAAGTTGGAAGAGGTTAAATGCTCTCCCTGTGATCCCACACTGCAAATTAGTGATGAATGTGAGAACAGATTCCTGATCTCCCAGTTCTCAGCTAAATGCTTTTTCTCCTTTACCATATTAACTCTGTGACAACCATGATCAAGATTGATTCAACCTCAAATGACATTTTAAATTAACTTTTTCTCTAAAATGTGAAATATTTCAAGACAAGTTTAGGAGATTCGTGCAAGCTAACTTGATGGGTTCTACCTTGGGCCTTACCCTCCAATACCTGTCTCCATCACCAATGTGTCCACAACCCTTGGAAAGACCTTGAATATGTTCTGTTACAGCTCCTTTATCCCTGTGATGGGGACAATGATAGATCTCAGCTTGCCTTTCTGCCTCTGACCCTGGACCCCTCACAGAACGTTCCTGCATCTCAGTTTCTTCATCTCTAAGATGTTAATGACCTCTCACATCATCTATAAGCTTTCTTCTTCCTCTAAACCATTATGATCCTAAAACTGCTAAGTCATTCCCAATCTTACTTTCTTCATCTACAAAATGTACAAATGGACTGGATGTTACATTAAATCCTTGCCAGTGCTCACATGCTTTGATTCTAATACTTGAAACATGACTCCAGAGTCTCAGGACTATTTTAATGTGTGACTTGGGAAAGTGGTTCATCAGAATCACTGTGGAATTTTTAAAAAATAATGCCATCCACTTTATATATTGATTCCAAAAGCTTGAATGGGGTCAGGAATATGTATTTTAAAACGTACCAGGGATTGCATGGCTGGGTGTGAGAATCACGGCTTCCAGGCACTCAAGACTCATTGTTTTATAGTCACCTTGTATAGTACAGCTCCTAAAAGCTTCTGAGAACTGATTATTTGCCATTTCATTACTCGATAACAAATTACAGTTTCTCATTTTTGCATTGTGCACATGAAAAGCCCAACTTCAGTTCAGTGGTGAGAACTGATAGCCACATTATATTATGAAACTTAGAAATGACAGATCCTTAGTGCCTGAAAGAGCCAGATGACAGAAATCGTATCTGTGACAGCTGACAAATTTTCCAAAGCCCTCAAAGCAAAAACCAAAAACATATGCTGAAAAGCCCGACTCAAAAACAAGTATATGAAAGGATTTAATAAGACACCTCCCATGATCACAGAAGCTTAGGGTTATAGAGACCTCATCTATAGTATTTATCTTTGCATGCCATGTTTTATTGGAGACTTCTTGGATCTAAGAGTATAAAGACCTGTATTCGAAATATGACTTTAACTACAAGCTCAGGGATTGCTATCTACTTACTTAACTTTGGTCATATATATGTCTGAAAAATGAAGATGTCCAACTGGAAATGGTCTGCATTAAAATTAAGTGATTCTGTGAAAGGTGAAGTTAAGAGAGTAAAATATGTTGAATTTGATTTTGCTATCAAGATTACAGGTAATGCACCAGCTAGTTCCAATGGTTATAGATAGCGTTATTACCATTTAGTTAAGAAAAAAGTTCCTTTCAAAAATTCCGTATCACAGCAGCAGGCAAAATAAGCAGCCTAGACAATATTGTGTCCTTCAAAAAAGAAGAGGCTTGTGTTTGGAAATAATAATAGCAAGCACTTACATATCAGGCACTGTTATAAACGTTTAAAACACAGCAACTCATTTAATTCTCACAACAGCCAAATAAAGCAGGTAGCATTTCTGAATCAGAGAGATCAGCAACCTGCCCAAGGTCCCACAGCTACGACATGTCAGAATGGAATTCAAATTCATGCAATTTGATCCTAAAGTCTGTGCTCTTATTGTCACGTTCTGCCTCCTCTGAGTTCAACAAACTTTTAAAAATTCCCAATCAGGGACTGTTCCCACAAGTCAATGGGTCATCAGTTTTCCTGAGAAACTGTAAGTAATTCAAGGATCTGATTTCCATGTTTTTACCATTTGGAGTTGTGTGACACATGGGAATCCATGTTGCTGAAGGGATTTAAAATGCAAAAGTAACCACTACTTACGTCCATGTTTCCAGAAAACTAATCTTTCTGCTGTTTTTGAGTCTGTGTACCACCAAACACCAAAAAGCCTTGCCTTGTTTTGCTCTAATTGGGTTCCAGAATCTTGACCCTGATGGTCAGGAAGTTTCTGCCAGTGCAAGTCTACACATAACAACGCCTAGATGCAATATTTTAACTCACAAATATATGAGAATGACAAAAAAGATTTGTCCAGGATGTTAGAACCCACACTCTATTATAAAAACATTATTCATTTTATTTTACAGTTCACTGATTGCATACAAAATAAAGTGTAAAGGATATGGTGAGAGTTTTCTATCTGTGGTTCTCCCTCACAAGAGAAGTGGAGATCACCAATAACTAATGTGGCTACAGAAGGAGTCTCCTCGCTGGTCCAGGCTTCCCCTCTCCCCTGAAGTTTATGGTGGTATGGGAAGCCATGGCTAATCCAGCTGCCCAGGCCCACACTCAAAAGTGTGCAACTATGGCATTGAGAGTAAGGACCCCTAAAATAGACCTTTGAGGCCTGGGTGGGCCTTGCTCCAGTCCAGTTTTTGCTCCTCTAACCTAGTTTCCCACTGGACATCAGTATTGATTGCAAAACTTGGGAGCATCTGTCTCTGGTGAGGAACCTGAGAGGCACTGGGAAAGTGCTGTACTCACTCACTCACTCATTGTACCCTTATCTTCACACTGCTTGTTTTAATAGCTCAATGGTTAACCAAACTGCAAGCAATTTAAAGCTGAATTCAAGTCTCGTTCTTGCTAATCTTTAAACCCCAACAGGCCTTTGTGGGTGGGCACAGCTCAGCTGGGATTGGGATCTCTGCTGTTTGCATCAGGCACCTTGTTACCAAGTCTTTGTCTTTGCCTAGGCACTTGATGAAAGTACAGTCTTGGAGCACCTGGCTGTTTGCTGTGAACCCTGAACCAGGGGAGGCCAGTATAAGACTGTCCCAGCTGGAGGTCTCCTGAGCATTCTGTCTGAGCTGTCTCAGCTGGCAGGAGCATTCTTAGGCTCAACTTGTTCTCTTTTGTAGTGATGATGGGAGGTATTTTTATGCCCCTTCCTCAAGAATGGTCTCTTCCTGCTTGATGTAGAACTGAAAAAGAATCCTCCACTAGTACAGCTCAAAGATACTTCCTGTCTAACAGGATTAGTCACCCAGGTACCTATAAGTGGGGGTTCCCACTAGCATTACTGCTTCATCTCATCTTGCTGATCTGAGGTCTACAGTATGTAGAACCTGTTTACTTCATGCTAAATATTCCCATATCCAAGTTGCTGGAAAGCCAATTACCAAACATTATACTCTCATGTTGAGTAAAACATATACCACCTAATCAGAACTAAAATTCCAAATTTTCAATAAAGCCACCCATGCCCATACATTGTCCATCCAACCCTAACCTAGACTTCATTTGTTCATACCACTCTTTTGACTGACATCACATATTTCCCTTCCCAGAGTCTAAATATTATCCTTTTATCTAAATAAGCTCTGAGAACAACTTGGAAAAGTACCACATTTGGCATCTCCCCTAGGACTTTGCATGTAACAGCTCCTCAAAATAGTGCGATCACTGACTGCTGGCAATACTGAAGTTCATGACAGACAATTATCAGTATCTACAAAGGCAAAATCCCATTGTGCTCTAATTCCCCAGGAGAACTGAAAAAGCGTGTTCCGATAAGAACGAGCAAAATGAGATAGAATTTTCAATATGGATATGACTTTCCACAAATGGAAATTTCAAAAATAGTCAATCTCATCCTTAAATTTCTTTTGGTTTGCAAATGTTATTAACCTCATCCAAGGCTGTGTCTATATGATGGACAGAAACATTTTTGAAAGTGCAGAAAAAGAAATAGGGAGATTGATAAACCCCCTTAAGCTGTCATTAAGTTACTCTAAATATCCAATTTCAGCCTTGACAAAATCCATCAACTCTATTTTTTCTCACTAAACATAAAGCATGCAGCCATGATTTGACCAATTTTCCCTTCTGATTTGGCTCTTCTGCTTGATACCTTATTAGTTAGTGATAGGATCTGGTTGACAGGTGTGATAATGAAAGTTAAATGCTCAGCAAACCCCAGGGATATCACTTTCAAACTGAAGTTGATGTCCATGTAAATAAGTTACTTGTAATAATAATAACTTGCAATATGTACCGTGCTTCACGGTTTAAGAAGCATTTTCAAATATATTAGCTGATTTGATATAATATTCTTATAAAATAAGCGGAGCAGGAATGATTACCTCATATAGAAGAGCATCAGTTGTTAGTATTAACTGCCGTAAAGAAACAGGTTAAATCTTTTATTATTCACATACCTCCTTTATATTTATTATTATTTATTATTATTATTATTATATTTTTTATTTACATACCTCCTTTATATTTATTATGAAAGGCAGCGATGATTAAAGAGATTTATCTGAGTGTGGTAGGAGAGCACTACCCATTTTTTTGCATATGTGCCACTGTCAGACATTGTTGTAGGACAAGAAGGTTTAGCATGCGTACTAATCACCTAAAGGGCTTGAGATTGCTTAAATTTCTAAGTTAGTAGGTCAGGGGCAGGGGAGGAGGAGTTGCATATCTAATACATTCCCAGAGAACACTAATGTGAATGGTCTGGGGACCGCTTTTTGAGAACCGTTTGTCAAGTACTCAAGACACTTCTGTCTCCCACAGATGAAAACCTGAGCAAGTTCCAAGGCATTCCTGCTCATAGTTGTGTTCTCCTAAATTGCAAATACTCTAAATTTTAAACATAATTATAAACATAATCTCAATTCAGGAAGTGGAATGTCCAGTTTATGATATTAATCAAAACTTAATGTTAAAACTCCTCCCCTCTTTCTCTTCAGGCTTTCTCAGGCTGGAAGACAGCAGAGTAAGAAAGAAGGGCCTGACTGGCTTCTGATTCCTCTGCTTCTCATTCCCCACATATACCAGCTCCTCTGTGCTTGATAGAGGGGATCTTAAGGAGGTAGAAAAAAGAAAGATAAAGGGTAAAAAAAGACCTTATATAAACTGGTACTATTGTAATGGCCTTCACACACTCTCACTCAGGCTGTCTGAAATTGACTCTCCAGTAGGTGCTTTAGCTGATTGAGAATCTCAGCGTTGCAAGTTACATGCTACATCTCTGTTCTAACTAGCTACCATCTACTTCTTCCTCAGCTCCTTGAAATCTAATGTTCTCTGTCTAGGTTCTTGCCACGGGGTCCCTCTCTCCCTTCCAGAGGCCCTGTTGGAGAGAACTGTGCCATTAGCTCTCTCTCCTGTGGTTCACCGGAAACACTACCACATATCTTGCCCCAACAAACTCCAGGAGTACACACCAGTGGCAGGGCAGCCACTTCATGCTACTGCCACAGGCCACTTTACCACCCTCATGCATCCTCTAGGTCTTCTCCCAACTGCAAGGAACACATTTCAGGGTCTCCAAGTAGACTTAGGGAAATCTCCCTCACAACGCTTGAGGCAAAGGAAGTAATACACATCCCCATTCCTTGGCATAAGGGGAGGTAGGTACAAATTCACAATGCACTATACCTCTCTTCAATTACATCTCTTCACAAATCTTCACTCCTCTTCCTTCTCCCCAGGCCCTTTCGTATTTTCAGGGTGCGAAAAGGGTTAGAAAAGTGTGGAACTGGCTCTTGATCATTTTCTCTATGAAGCTAACCTATGTAAAACCAGCTTTGGAATTTCTCATCCATTAAATCATAGGTGTGCTGCTTAATTTTAGATGTCAGCTTGGCTAGGATAAGATGTCCAGTTCTTTAGTCAAACACCAATCTCAGTGTTGCTGTGGAGGTATTTTTTAGAGATGACTAACATTTAAATCAGTAGACTTTAAGTAAAGCAGATCACTCACCCTCATGATGTGGGTAGGCCTCATCTAATCACTTGAAGGCCTTGAGAGCAAGTCTACGGTTTCCTGAGAAGGAAGGTATTCTGCTTTGAGACTGCCTCAGGACTCAAGACATTAACTTTTTTTTTTTAAGATTTTATTTGTTTATTTACTTGACACAGAGAGTGAGTACATGCAGGAAGAGCAACAGAGGGAGAGGGAGAAGCAGGCTCCCCTCTGAGCAGGGAGCCCGATGTGGGGCTCAATCTCAGGACCTCAAGATCATGACCTGAGCTGAAGGCAGACACTTAACTGACTGAGCCACCCACGTGCCCCAAGACATTAACATATGCAGGAATTTCCAGCCTGCTGGCCTACCCTACAAACTCTACACTTGCAAATCCCCACAATCATGTGAACCAATTCCTTAAAATAAATATATGTAAATCAATCTCTAGATAGATGATAGATAGATGATAGATAGATAGATAGATAGATAGATAGATAGATAGATAGATAGAGATATACAGCTTGGGGTTGAAAAGTCTTTCTGACTCCAACGGTTATGTTCTCAACACCGTGGAGTATTACCACATGTCCGTAAAACCTGAACCTCTAAATCAGTTGTATCTCATATGTGGATTCACCCATGAAATCATATATGCCTAGAACAAGAACAGTTAATTCAATAATTTAAGCTAAAGATAATTCTATCAACATGATTGAACCAATTGGTTGCCATTTCACAAAAATAAACCATTCAGATGATTGACTGTAGTTTGTATTGTGAAGGTACTTGATGAGGAAATACACTTGTGATAATAGTAAGAAGAAAATTAAAGAATTCATTTTCTGAAATCCTTAGTGATCTTCATACACATTGTATTGTTAAACATCTATGAAAAGGTATTATTAGGTATTTAACACATAAGAAAGGGAGGCTCACAGATGTCAAATAAGGTTGCACAATGAATAACTTTAAATCGTAGCTCCATCAGCAGTAAAATTAAAAAAATACTACCTACCTCACAATTTGATATGAAGAGAGAAAAACTGAATAGTATGAGTAAAAGTGCTCATCACAAGTTTAACACATTCCATGCATTCAAGAAATATTAGTTTCTTTTCCTCTTTGTAGAAATAAATATCTACCTAAAGAAATTATACTTATCTGCTTAAAAATTTTATTCTGCTATAAAAATTCAAGAAGGGATTAGAAAACAAAGTATGTCACCATGTACCTCTTGTGAGCCTGCTAACCACCAGATTCTCCGCTATAGCTTCTGATACTGAACACAGTAAAAAAGCTAGGATTTGTAAGTATGACCCTCCATAAGAGAAAAATTGTTTTAAAAATCAGCTAACTGCTCCATATGTTTTCCTTCATTTTACTTTTGTATTCTCACTCTTACATTAGCAAACAAAATTAGGATAAAATGTCCCATTGTATGTCTATTATCCAGCACTATCCCCATGTTATTCCTGATGCCTCAGACTTGCAGAAAACTCTCTCAACTTAAGAGACAGAGATAGAGCTCACCTGAATGTACACACAAGGCTCTCATCTAACTAGAAGTGGCTGGCATCTTACAGAATTTTTTTTCCCGAGCCAAAAAGTAGACCTTGACCTCCCTAGAAACTTTCCTTGACCATATAATCTTTCTGATTGCATATATATGAGCATTTTATTATGTTGCTGACCTCAGTGAGCAGAAAATAGGCAATTAATTTTCCTCTAATCCCAAAAGCGGACACTTATTCCAGGTCAAGGTGGGAAAATATATTGTAGTCATATAACAATGAAGTTTATACTACTCTCCAGGTTCCTGCTCAAGGTAAATTAGCCTGAACTGTTCCCTCGTTCTATCAGGACAAAATATTCTTTCTTTGCATGGTACAGACAAAAATTCCGGAAGGTTCTGGGAATAGCAGTAAGCAAAGTCAAAGAACAAGGCAGTCTGATCATTTATCACTTACTAACCTGATGCTATTTTTTACATCAGCGAAGTACTAAGTTTGAGCCCTACCTTTCACTTAGCAGTGTTGAAATAACAGAGTTAAAATTGCAAATAATTTAAAACATGCTTCCTTCCATGGCTGGTACAGAAGGCTCAGAAGGCGATATCCCTCTAAGTAAGTTAACTATTGTCACCACATTATTTGGAGACAGAAAAATCCCATAATATGACCCTAGTCATGACTAAAACCTTGTAGTTCAAAGGGCCACAACCCCATAATCACAAATTTGCCCTGCCTCACAAAGACAGTTGAGACAATAGTGGATTATCCATCACATGGTGACCCAAGATAAGACCCTGAGAGGTCGTGGTTAAAACAGGAAGGTTTATTCTTTGAAAATGAACTTCCCATCCTCATTGACTCTGATAGATTACATTTTAGAAGAGTATAAAGAAAAGGCCTTTTCCTTCTTTTTCTTTCTGTCTCTTTCACTTAGAATACTCTGGATACAAGGGAAATAATCAATAAATAGAGCTTCCAGCCAAACTTAAGGGGATGAACTGGTAAATGCTAAGCCTTGGAGCATTAAGAAGGCTCATTGTGCAGTTTCAGAACAATTTCCATGTCATTAGCTCTAACTGCTCCCTCCACCAATGGGACCGACTGTCAGGAACAGCATCAGCATTATTTTGCTTTCCACTCTCAGGCATGACAACAATATAACAATAATGATGATGATGCCACCTTCCTTATGTGTGACATATTCAAGTATATGAAGTTTATTTACATACCAGCTGATTAAGCTCCATGAAGACAAGAATCATGTCTATCTCATGCATCATCATGTTTTCCAAAGCCTGTCAAAACGCCTGTTTGGTATAAATATTTATAGAATAAACAAATTAAATATCTTATATGATCCTCAGAAAACAATGTCCCCTGAAGTGGATTATTAGTTCCATTTTACATAAGATAAAACTGATACTCAGGGAGTAGGCAGTGTGCCCAAAAGTACACACTTTTAAGTGGCTGAGTCAGAAGACAAATTAATTTAGTATTCCAATTCCAAATTTAGTATTCATTCCCCTATAGTGCTGCCAAACTTGATGAGAGCTACATCATGGATAAGGCAAGTAATAAGATTAGCACGTCAAAATGCAGGAATAACTATGCTTCTGAAAAGAATGGCAAAAGAAAAAAATCTAAAACGCTAAGGTCAGATCACAATAAAAGTGTAGTGAGGAGTCAAGTTCAAGAGATTGGTCATTATTAATCAAATTATAGATCAGCCCCAATAGCCACATATTTCCTTGCACTTGCACTCAAGAGACCCTTTTGTAAAACATTCACAGAAAAAGATCAATACCTCTCTGGAGGTAAGTGGCATAAATTATGTCTCAACATATACACCACAGGAGTTTTACTGTGTGTTGTATACAGTAATTGCATTTTATAGATGGCTGTGGAAAGCTTCAGTCCTCATTGATTTTGATCATAAACTAAAAGGCGACAAAAAGGGAAGAACAGCACTTTATATGAAGAAGTCAGTCAGCTGAAGCTGCAAAAGAACATGAAAATTTGGCATGCTGAATGTGATCAATTCATGTTTCTTGGAAAATGAATATAGATATTTGAGTGCTTCCATTATGAGCTGGTGGCAAGGCTTGAACGGTACTATGAGAATCTCTGTTCATCTAATAGTCAGTGGTGGTACCTATCAGCAGGATTTAAGACGACAGGAAGCCAGCCTAAACTAGAGCTCTTTCTAGCTTGCCACATTACGGACGCCATTAGAATGGCTTATGAGCCACATTAACTGAATATTTGTGTTTTTATTATTGCATTTAATGTGTCTTTGGGATTTACAATCAAAATTAAATAGAGACTGTGATGTAATCTGGGACCATCAATATGTCACTAACACTTCTAACTTCCAGAAACATATTTTTCAAGCACTGTTCTCTTGATTTCCTTCATTTCTTCATGCCCTTCACAGCAAGCAATTCTGAAGGGATGTTAATGCAGCATAACAACTCTTTACCCTGTTTCAAGGCCAATTTTGCAATATGGGCAAAATGATTGGAAATAGAGTCCTGAAAACACTGAAACCATCTGTCAGGGACTCAGTTAAGAAGATCCACACTGTTTCACAGCCAAGAACATGGATAAATTATGCCTGGCTGGAAATGTCCAAAGCAAGTGGATTCCCATTCAAACTTATTAGGATAAATTACAAATTTTTTTTATCATTCATTGCCCTGGTAAAATCACACTTTTAGATGATGATAAATCATAAGTTACACTGATGAGGAAGAAAGCCAATGATGTATGTTAGCCAAAAAAAAATTTTTTTTAATAATAAGTAATCTCTAAAGTAGTTGTCACTAAAAGAAACCAAAAGCTTCTGTCAAAATATCTGTAGACCTATTTACATTCATAGACACAATCCTGTGAAATGTTCCTGTGCATTTTGCAAAAATAACCCTGTTAATATTTAATCACAAACTCCAGAAGTACTTGGCTAATATTTATTCATGAAATGTATTTGGTAAAATATTAAAGAACTGGAGGGTGGGGCTGTTGTGATTAAATTATATAGCTTAGGATGTCAAGCCTTAGAATAAGTTAAACACTGCGCCTCCCTCCTCCCTTAAATATTTATTGCCATTGTAAAACTATTGACATATTACAGAGAAAACAGTGATTCTCACATTTTTTTAACACAGATTTTTATACTAGTAAATACTGCTAGTCAAAATGTTACCACGAATGTTGGAACCGATGTGCTTCACAAGAAGCAAAGATCTCCCTGGTTGTGAAGTATAATACCACACAAAATGAATCATCACTTCCACTTCCCTCACTCACACAAGGCTGAGAAGGAGATATAGGGCTCTCTCTGTGAAGTACCAAGTAGAAAGTTTGGTTACAAAGTTGTAATTGGTGAGCTAAATGTGCTGGGAAAACAGCCTGCATATATGTGAGGACAATCTGTACTAATCTGAATACTGTTCATGGATTTTTTTAGCTTCTCTCCATTTATTATTTTTTTTCATTTGGTGTTAATCTAAAGTAGTGCCAGAGTGATTTGGTTAATTTTTCTCTAGGTAATATTCATAGAAGTCCTTTTTATTAATAGAAAGTAGTTAAGTATATTACTTGAAGAATTATGAAATTTGAATGTCCCAATTAGAAGCTTCCCTTGAGAAAGATGTTCCAAGGAGCAAGATTAAGTCATTAGGCAACCCAGAAGGAACCTCCCTCTCAAGGCAAGGTTGTGCATCTCTGGCTTTACCAATGAGGAATCAATAGGACTTGAGTGCAAGAGGAACCAAGAGTCAGGTTCAGAGGATTAAGGTGGAATTTAGCTTAATTAAATCAAGGGCCAAATCACCCTGAACTACATGTCAAGTCAAAATAGCATCCAGCAAAGCTATTGAAATGCAAAGAAATCCTCCCAATCCAACCACTGATACATGACCTATAAACTGACAGATCACATTATGGTAGTACATAAATATTTAGTATGTAATATTATCTTTATAAGATAGCATAGTATGGTATGGTGGAAAAGAAGGAAACAGAAGCATCTACTATAAGCTGATGCTTTCTACGCAGTATCTTCATGAGTCTTATAAGTTAGACACTGTTATTAACATTAAGCAAATTAAAAATAGGAACTGTCCAAGGTAAAATGATGAGTAAAAAAGTTTCCCTAAACAGGTCTGTAGTCCAGTAGCAGGGTCTGATAAGTACCTAGTCCCACCAAGCTGTAACTGATGATCCCTATAAGCCTTGTAACAGCCCTTTGTATTTTTTTAAGATAGATTTATTTTATTTATTTAGTTATTTATTTATTTTAATGAGAGACAGAGAGAGAGCATGAGTAAGAGGGGCTCAGGGAGAGGGAGAGAGAATCTCAACCAGACTCCCCGCGGGGCTTGATCTTATAACCCCAAGATCACGACCTCAGTCAAAACCTTGCAGGGCAAGGTGGTAAGTAAAGTTAAATAAAAAGATTCACCTTTCAGGAAACTCACGTCTTCCATAGTGACTGAAGAGATACAGTACTAACTCATAAGTATCACTCTACTTATGGAGGTAGTCATAAAGTGAAAAGACAAAAAGAAGCTAACCACTGATGGGTCTATCATCCTCCTCACCAGTGAGCTGATGATTTTGAAAAGAAAAAAGAAAAACACTAGTATCAATGGAACACACACTATATGCTAGGCACTTAATGTATTCATCAACAAATACTTATTGAGCAACTATTATATGTCAGGTACTCTGCAAGACTCTCAGTATACAATGGCAAACAAGATAAACATAGTCCTGTCCTCATATGTATAATATCCAGATAGGCAAAATAGACATGAAACAATCATTTAAATAAACAAATATAAATTCTAAATCATAAGGGCTATGAATGAGAAATAATAAAGGACAGGTAATTTAGATAATGAGGAGGTCAGGAAAAGCTTAACTAAGGAAATTTGTATTTAAGGGTGCCTAGGTGGCTCAGTCAGTTAAGCATCTGCCTTCAGCTCAGGTCATGATGCCAGGGTCCTGGGATCCTGTCCCACGTGGGTTCCCTCTTCAGAGGGGAGCCTGCTTCTCCCTCTGCCTACCGCTCCCCTTGCATGTGCACACACTCACTCTGTCTCTCTCTCCATAAAAAAAAATAAATAAAATCTTAAAAAACAAAAAAAGAAATTATATTTAAGCTGAGAACTGAAGTAGGAATTAACCAGATCAAGAAAAATGGAAAGGCTTATCCAGGTACAGGTAATTGCATACCAAAACTCCTGAGATAACAAAGCACCTGATGTGTGCAGGGACTGAAAGATAATAGAGCCAAACATTGAGAATAAAAGCAGAAGAGCACACAGTGAGTTTGGAGAGGAAGTCAGGGGCTACATCCAGTTTAGCATGCATGTAGCATCTCAATCAATTAAGTAAAAGATGTAGGTCTCTATTATGTCTGTCTTACAGACGATGAAACAAAGATTTAGAAAAATTAACAAATTCTCTGAGATCACACAGCTGAGTCAGTGGGAGAGCGCCATCTTATTATAAGAATGTACCCTTTGAGGAAATGTTCCTTCCCTTCCAGATGATTTCTTCCAAGTGAGAGACTCCACCAGCAGAACAGGACAGCCTTTACTCCTGCAGAAGGAGCAACTTCATCCAAAGGGTGGGTTTGGAAGGTGAAATGGGGGCACTCAGAGCCAAGACTCTGCTTCCTCTGTTTCTCTTCTTTAAAGAAGCACACATTTTGCTCTAGCCTTCCACGTGTTATGTTAGGAGTCACACGGTGCCACTTTACTGCCTGTGGCTGATGGCAATTCCTCCTAATTCTGACTTCAGAATGAGGAAATCCACTTGCAAGAAGATAAAAGCCACGCTTTCCAAAGTTTCATCAGAAATAGAGATATTTTGGACTTATCTTCCTGACACCTCTCATTGGTTCAAACACAGGTGGGGAAAGAAGTGATGTTTATGGGGGCATCTAAAATACCATTATATTTTTTTAAATCTAAGAAGTAACTCTTTTTCTAAGCCATTTTATCCCAGCTAGTCAGCTTGGAAAGGGAAAACCAAGTAGTTTGAACTAACTTTTATAAGAAGAGCCAATGCTAGATAAATACCAATAATGTTTAACCTATAAATGGTTCTGGCAGCTACTGTTCTTGTTTTTATGGCATTGATTTGAGCTTATCAACCCTGGCTTCCTCTCATTTTCACAGAGGGTCCTAATCAATACCTGAATCCAAAATGTTCTCTTCAGAAAAATGATTTGTAGTTAATTGCCTCTCGTACACTATCTCTAATGAATTCTTTGAAATGTATTATCCTGAAGTTGAAAAAAACATTTTTCAACACTATATTTAAAACACAGGAAAAGAAAAATTACCAAATGGAAAGATAAGTCTTTTGAGACCCCCTCCCCACCAAAATACTACATCTCTAGCAGATCCCACCTCCATCCCCCACCTAAATCCTGAAAGAGAATTGAATTTCACGGGACCTGGAGAAAAACAGGATAGTTTTTTGTGTCATCCTTCAGTGGAGCAAGGGGACATAATGAGAAATTGAAAGTTTCTTTCAGGGCGTCTGGGTGGCTCAGTCAGTTAAGCGCCTGTGTTCAGCTCAGATCATGATCCCAGAATCCCTGTACTGAGTCCCGTGTAAGCAGGGAGTCTGCTTCTCCCTCTGACCCTCCCCTCTGTTGTGCTTTCTCTCCCTCTCTCTCTCAAATAAATGAATAAAATCTAGAAAGAAAGAAAGAAAGAAAGAAAGAAAGAAAGAAAGAAAGAAAGAAAGAAAAGGGAGGGAAGAAGGGAGGAAGGGAGGGAGGGAGGGAGGGAGGGAGGGAGGGAGGGAGGGAGGAAGGAAGGAAGGAAGGAAGGAAGGAAGGAAGGAAGGAAGGAAGATAGAAAGAAAAAGCAAGAAAGCAAGAAAGAAAAAAAGAAAGAAAGGAAAGAAGAAAGATCCTTTCAAAGAAACTAATGAGATCTCCATGAACAGGACGCTATGGAAGATGAGTTGACAAGTTGTAACTTAGTTTGACTTCAATTTTGTGATTGGTCTCCTAACAAGTGAGCTTCATGCCCATGATTACCTCACCTTGTCTTTCTCTTTTTGGTCAGAAGCTTACATATTGTGCAAATTGCTTAGATGATGGTCTCTATATCTAAGCATAGTATGAAATGACAGAGGTTAAAGGTCATTATTGGTATTTTATTACATTTGGAATGTAATCTAAAGGTAAAAAAGTCTATTACAGAATGATACAATATTTTTCCTGAAAGAAAAAAGACCAATATTTTTATTGAGGAGAAAGAGAAAATTAAACAAACTTACATATGCCCATTTTCCTTTACTACTCCCAAATGTGATGGTTTATTGAAGCTTTTCTAATTTTTAATGAAGCTTAGTTTAATGAAGTTCAGGGTAAATAACCTTGATGCAACTTATGAGGTGTTATGTTGTGTATAGTTGTAAAAAGGGGAGGGTCTAATTCCACTTCATTATTGCTTTAATTACTAAAATTTTAAAAATGTATTTTTAAAATCTTTAACTTATATTTTTCTCACTTTGTTAAGAAGAAATGCTTTGTAGAATTCACACACAAACCCCAAACCTATTCCCTGACAGCTGCCACCACCAAACCCTGAGTCATAGGCATTGCCATCATCCTGCATGATGGTGTAGAACAAGACAAGCTACAGCAAATAAAGCAGACCAAATAGTTCAGGCACAAAAATCAAGCTATTTTGTTGTACCAAACATTAAAAACCCAATAAAATCCTGATAAGTTCCAAGATGAAGTTCCATTTGTAATTTGCTGAGCACATTTTGAAAACAATTCTGATTGTGGGAGATCCTTGAGGCAGAGCTATGTGTTAGTGACCTTTGTAACCCCAGCACAAAGGTACCCCAGGCAACATCCCGCCTAGCACACACACGACACTGAGCACATTTCTGTGGACCTGAAGAGAGAGTATAGAGAATTCAAGGTTTAATGAAACAGATGGGTCCACAGCAAGACAGCTCCATTGACTATAAGAGATATTTCCGAAGTCCTCTATAGTCTACTTCTGAAAGAGAGAAAGAAAGAAAGAAAGAAAGAAAGAAAGAGAGAGAGAGAGAAAGAGAGAGAAAGAAAGAAAGAAAGAAAGAAAGAAAGAAAGAAAGAAAGAAAGAAAGAAAGAAAGAAGAAGAAGAAAGAAAAAAGAAAGGAGTGTGTCATTTACTCTAGCTGCTGGCTGTGCTTGCTTGCATAGGGAAGAGTATAAATTTTCATTATTTCTATAGCATAATAAAAAAGTTAATCAAGGTATTAAGAAATAAGTCTTCCTTGCTCAGTCAGAATTATAGAATATTAAAGACTGAATGGATCTTGAAGAACATCCGGGCTAGTGGTTTTCAAACTGTGTTCCAGGGTACTGCAGGTTCCAGAAGGGTGCGTCTGGGACATGTGCACAAAAGGTCACATAGGCAGGCCTCTGGCCACCCCACTTCCATATAATTTAGAACAGCTCCTCTTATATAGCCCATTTATATATCAGGGTTTCATAAGATTTTATTAGCAAATGTGGTTTCAGATACTAAAAACAATGCTTAACACCCACTCATATTCTTCAACCCTGTAATTTTACAGATATAGATATAGATCCCAAACACCCAAGATGTTGTTAACAATTAGTTACAAGATATAAACAAAAACCCAGACATGCTGAATCCCAATCTAGTGCTTCTTTCACAACAGTATTAACAGTGGGAATTTCAGGTATTTACTTAAAGTACCTAGCATCTAACAGTTCCTGTAAGTCTAGGAAATAGGGAAGCAGAAATTTTCAATATATTATGTTGCTAACAGCTTATATGTGTGTCACACTGGGCAGTTTGCAAAGGCATCCACAACCATTTGTTTATTCCTGCATATTTACAACAAACTGCAAAGTATTTAAAGTGGATAGCCCATTATTCTAATAAGGAAAACTAAGTTTCAAAGAGATCAAATGTAGGTAACTGGTAAGTGGAAGAGCTGAGACAAGAACATAGTTCTAACCATTCTATCCAAGACTCCATTCCTTCCAATACTGGGGCAAGACCAGCTTACCAGTCTCTTGGGCCACTCCACTGTCACTCAAGCACCTCTTACCAAGGACAGGAAAAAAGATGCAACACACAGGCTAACTCAGTGATTGAACATATTAACAAGTATTCTGAGTCTGAGTACTGATTTAGCAGAAAGGAGTCCATGCTCATGATCAATGTCAGCTTTTTGGCACAGGAAGGGAAAAATGGAGCCACGCACATCAAGTCATCATCATCTTTGATTTAAAATGCCAAAAGTTCAAAAGAGACAAAAAGGCTGGAATACTAAGCCTTAAATCCTGAGCTAGCTCTGCTGGGTTAGGCTTGGGAAGCCCAGAAAGGACCTAAAAATCTCAAAGTCATATGAAAAATAAGTGCTTCCAGATATTTTCCTTGCCTAAACAGCTCTCTGCTAAAAACAGAAGTAAGTGGGCCTGACTAGAGGAGGTTTGATTGTGTGGGAAATGGACTTTAAAAAGGGAAATGAAACCACCCTCATCTCACTGAGGCACAATCAGATGGCTGTGTTTGGGCACTGCTGACAGGGGCCAGATTCCACACACTCATTTGGGAAAGCCAGCGAAGCTCACGGAAACACTCTCCCCTGTAATTTAGCCCCAGCTGTTCAAGCTGAGGCTGCTCTTTAAAGTGAAGCAAACTGGCGAAAAAGCTGAAGTTCAGCAGTTTCACTCTGTTGGGCCAAAGCCTCTGCAGAGTCTCAGCCCACGGATTCTGCTACATTGGCCAGATGCTCAGGGCCTCCCAAGCCAGTCTTACAGGGAGTTCCACAAAAAGTCAACAGAACTCCATGTGCATTAGGTCCAGGCCAAAATGAAGCTGTCCAAAGAGGGTACTGGGTCCTGCTCACCCTTTCTGCCACACTGAGTCTGGTCTCTGCAAAAACCCCAGAGGGCTCCTATAACGGAAGCCATCAGGATTCATTTCAGAAACCAGTTATTAGAGACCAAGATAAAGCATGTTTATGGTGGTACAGGGTATTTTTCTTTCAACCTTACAAATGACATTGTTTCCTCTGAATGATAACTTCCTCCCCATAAAATGTCTCTAAGTTACAAACAAATCCAAAAACAATGAAAATGAACTATTTCACCTTTGACCTCTGTGTTTCATATCATAATATTTATTTCATTCCCCAATACTCCTAAATCCTCAAATTAAAAAATCTTTCCCAATTACCATCGAATGTCCTTTTGGAATTTTTTTTTTCTCTCCCAAGGCATTTCTATACCCATGTAATCACCATTGCTGGGTAAATTGCACCTTCACAAATGTCTCTCTGGTATATGCTCCATGACCTAATGCAAAAATGTGCCTTCAGCCCTCTCCAGTCACTCTGGCATTATCTATGAAGCAGTTTATGCTACATGAGTTCTGCAAAGAAGAAAAAAAAGTGTTGACTGGTATAATCATCCCAGGGTATTTCTTTTATTTTCTTAGATATTGACTGAAAAGGTAGACCCTGAATGGAGTTTCAGAAATCTTCATCAATGTCCACAAAAGAGGCTGCTGTGGCTCCTCAGACATTGGAGACAACCCAGTACATGTGGGACCTTCATCTCTGAGCACCACTGTAAAATGAAAACTCACTACTTGAGCCTTTCATGTCCAGTTTCTATCAGTAATTGAAGTGTCTGGAAGATAAAAAGAATCTCACCATGAAATGAAAAAATAATTCCTTTAGAAACATCCATCTTCACAATGACTAAATGTGTGGACCATGATTGCAAACACTTAGTGAGTCACCAAGGAAAACAAGATTTAATTTCTAGGACTGCTTGTGGGGGAGAGAGAGTTTGCCTACCACAATGTATAAGCTTGGTGACTCATTTTTCTTCTTGCAATTCCCAGGTGGCCACCTTCACACAATGGATGGATAGATTAAATAAAGATCAACTCTAGCTTCTGGAAAGTACAGCTTGCAGTCATTGTTAGCAGCTATTCAGGGAGTACTAAGGCATGAGTAAGCCACTTAGGGCAGTGGTTTAGTCCACTGAGATTTATTGCCCAGTTCCCTGACACCCAGTGTTAGAAATTCTGATGACAACAAGCATATAAAGTCACGGTGTTTTCCCTGGAGGCACATAAAATGCAGAAAAATGCTGGGTTCCAAGAGGAAATTATGCCTGTTTTGAACCATGTCAATTCTCTGGAGCATTGGGCATACTCTCACGTAAAGATGGATTTGTCTCTTTAAGTGTCTCTGGACTTTAGCCATCAATAAGATCTCAGATTACATAGATGAGCAAAGGAAGAATCACAGAATTTACTTAGGAGAGGAAATAAAAATCCCACCCAATCTTATTTTCCTTTTTTAAAAAACTTTTTAATTGTGGCACCTGGGTGGCTCAGTCGGTTAAGCATCTCCCATTGGCTCAGGTCATAATCCTAGGGTACTGGAATTGAGTCCCCCATCGGGCTCCCTGCTCAGCAGGGAACCTGCTACTCCCTCTCCCTCTACCTGCCACTCCACCTGCTTGTGCACTTGCCCTCACACACAGTCTCTCTGTCAAATAAAATCTTTTAAAAAAATAATAAAAACTTTTTAATTGTAAAATAAAATACAGAAAACCACAAAAACATATGTAGTTTAATGAGTTATTACAACACAGACATCCTGCAACCACCACATAAGTGAAAATATAGACCTTTGCCAGCCACCTAAGACACTCCATCCATGTGCACCATCCATATCTCAAATTTTCCTCCTCCCAAAAGTTACCACTAATTTTTATAGTAATCACTTTTCTATGATTTTATTACTTAAGTGCACATTCTTAGACCTCATATTTTATTCTTATCCATTTTATTAAATCTGATATATGTTTTAACTCGCTTTTAATGCACAGGTTTCTCAACTATCTTTTTCTTTGCTTTTCAATTTACTTATTCAAGGATCTGGGCATTTGACCTGCGGTTTCTCATAGTCCAGATATTTCTGATAGACATGGTACAGTTCAACATGTTCCTCTGCCCTGTATATTTCCTGAAAATTGGCAGCTGGATCCAGAACCTTGACTACGTTTGGGTTCCAATCCTTTGCAAAGATTCTAATTAGTGTGGTCTTTCATCAAAAAGCACTTAATGTCTGATTATCTCTTTTTCTGTTAGCAGCTGTTGAGCCTTAATACCTAAATCTAGTAATCCATTTGGGGTTTGCAAATGGTGATAATGAAATTTTATCCATTATTTTCCATTTATTAGTTGAAATATTTTATTAATAAATGCTCATCTACTATTTGGCTTCCCAGTGTTTCATATTGGAAAGTCAGGATAAATCTTTGATTCCTTCCCTATGCTTGTCTATTTTCAAGAAAACCAATTGGTTCTCCAAGATATCCAAGTTGGGTTTTTTAAATACAATTATGTATGTTGTGATTTTAAGCATAATTTATAGGGCTTCATTCAATTGCAATTATTATTTCTTTTGAAGCTTAAATTGTTCCAGTGGGAAGCTCTTAAAGTTGGTTCCTGAGTTCTTTTGACATGACCCCAGTAGTTTCTGATATGGTATGACAAGATATTCCAAATTAATCTTATACATTTCTTGCCCCAGATCTACAATTAGCCAATTCTCCAAGTCCCAGTTTCTTTTCATTTTATTTAAATGTGATTTCAAAGCCACCACAATGTGCATGTTAGGTGCACATTTGCCCCTGGGTTGCTCTTTGTTTTTGCTCCTCTCTAACAGGCAGAGATAGGAAATGGATACACATCCATATATTTATACATATGCAATGTTTCATAGGTTCATATTGATATCTGCAATTCAAGAATATAGGTCTTTTTATTCAACTCCTTCAATACTATACTTATATCTCTTTCTTTCACACCAAAAATTATAATTCTCAAAGACACATGGGATGATAGAATATTACATAATTACTCATGTTCTTCTTCCCTTATTAGAAGTATGAGTGTCTCAGAATTAACAATACTAATACTACCACCACCAATATAATTAATGAGAACAGTTTTGAAATGTTTATTTGCATAAGCTTTCTGCATTTGTGTTCCCATGTTTATAAGTTAACCTTTATCTACATTTTATAGCATACTGCCATTTTATAAATACTTGCTCCCTTCCAGCCCTGTTAGTCTTAGTTTTATAACTATATCGTTAATACTCATCAACAGTCCTTATGGCAATGTCTCTCTAGTTATTTTTGTTGTCTGAAGTTCACTCTCTAGAATATTCCTTAGAAAAATTGGAAGGGAACAATACTCTTCGGGTCATTGTATGTTAATCACAGTCTGTGCTCTTTATACTTGAAAGCCAGTTTTTCTACCTATAAAAATCTTCGGGTCACACTTTCCTTTCTTTGAATTTCTTAGATACTCCATTTTCTTCTGGCATAAAACATTACTGTCAAAGAAAAGTATGATGATAATCTAATTTTATTTCCCTTGTAAGTTGCTTTCTATTTTGTCAAGATGTTTAAACAATTTTAGTCACCTAATTTTACTGGAATACTGTCTTGGATTGATATTCTCAGATACATATTCCAATATGTAGTTTCAAATCTTTTTTTTTTTTTAATTTCAGGAAAACTTTCTTGAATTGTAATTTTTAGGATTTGTTCTGGTCTGTTCCCTTGGTATCACTTCTTCAGGGATTCATTCCTATTATACTTATGTTGGATCTTCTTTCTTTCAAAACTTCTTTACTTTTTTCCTTCATTTCCTTTGACCATTAAAATTTTCCTCCTTTTCACCTTACATTTGTTTTAATGAAGGATCTGTTGTGTTGATTCATTTTTGTTTATTCATTTTGTTATTATTATATTTAGTTAGGCTTTATTTCTGAACTGATTTTTCTTTTGTTTCTGATTCTTTCCTAAGTTACATTCCCTCATTTCTAAGTATTTTTTAATTTGCTTTGGTGGATCCATGTATTGAGCCATTTTCTTATTTTTTAGCTTATTTTTAAATGATATATTACAGTTTTTATTCTTTTTAACTATAACTTTTCTGGTGTCTTTTTTGGAGGCGGTGGGAGAAGTGGTAAATTTTTGCAAGTGCCCATGCAAGCTATGCCAAACTAAACAATCCAACTTAAACCTCAGAGAAATCTCCATCTGCAATGTCTCCCCAATCATCACACATTCATTCTTTTATTCATTCAACAAATGTCTAGTGAGTTAACTACTGTATGTGTGCAATAGGTAAAATTATTAATAAGATAACTAATGATTAATAAAATGAATGATTAATGAAACAGACATAGTCTAGGCCATTATAGATTTACAACCTAACAGGGGAGTCAGAAAATCAAACAGATAATCATAATGAAGTCCTTGAAGAAAATCTACCTCTGTGATCCTCAACCTTCTTCTAAAATAACATACATAACGGATAGGACAGCAACAGACAATAGGCTAATTAGGCAGTGATGATTTTTCAGCTCAGTAAATATGTTTCCTTAAGGCAGCACACCAAACAGTTCTCCACATGATTCGGACACAGCCATTCTCCCCACCAACACCGCGGCAGCAAAAGATGACTCTTATGAAGAATCATTGGTCTATATATCTGATAATGGGTTAACATCCAAAATACATAAGGAATTCATACAACTCAATACCAAAAACAAGCAAACAAAAAACAATAATACAATTAAGAAATGGGTGAAGAACCTGAACAGACAATTTTCCAAAGAAGATACATAAATGGCCAACAGGTACATGAAAAGATGCTCAAGATTACTCGTCACCAAGGAAATGCAAATTAAAACTACAATGAGATATCAGTCATGCTGATAGAATGGCCATCACCAAAAATACAAGAAATAATAAATGCTGGAGTGGATATGGAGAAAAGGGAACACTTGTGCACCGCTGGTAGGATTGTAAATGCATATAGTCACTATGCAAAACAGTATGGAGGATCCTTAAAAAATTAAAAACAGAATTACCATATAATCCAGTAATTCCATTTCTGGGAATATATATGAAGGAAATGAAAACAATAAGATAAAAAAGATATCTGTACCCCTATATTCATAGCAGCAATATTTACAATACCCAAGACATGGAAACAACCTAAGTGTCCATCAATCAATGAATGGATAAAGAAGGATGGGATGTATATATACAATGGACTATTATACAGCCATTTAAAAAAACAATGAAGGGGTACCTGGGTGGCTCAGTCAGTTAAGCACTGGACTCTTCATTTCGACTCAGGTTATGATCTCTGCATCCTGGGATCAAGCCCCACATCGGGTTCCTTGCTCATCAGGGAGTCTGCTGGAGATTCTCTCTTTCCCTCTCCCTCTGCCCCTCCCCACTCCCCTCACACACACTCTCTCTCTCAAATAAATAAATACACCTTAAAACACACACATACACACACACACATACAAGGAAATCCTACTATTCGCAACAACACAGAGGGACCCTGAAGGCATTACATTAATGAAATAAGTTAGAGAAGGATGGATATTATATGATCTCACTGATCTGTAGAATCAACACAAAACAAACAACAAAAACACTACCAAACTCATAGAAAAAGAGATCAAACTTGTGATTACCAGAGGTGAGGGCGGGGAAGGGAAATTGGAAGAAGGTGATCAAAAGGTACAAACTTCCAGTTATAAGATAAGTAAGTACGAGGGATTCATGTACAACATAAGGAAAATAGCTAACACTGCTGTATGATATACAGGAAAGATGTTAAGAAAGTAAATCCTGGGGCGCCTGGGTGGTACAGCGGTTAAGCGTCTGCCTTCGGCTCAGGGCGTGATCCCAGCGATCTGGGATCGAGCCCCACATCAGGCTCTTCCCCCATGAGCCTGCTTCTTCCTCTCCCACTCCCCCTGCTTGTGTTCCCTCTCTCACTGGCTGTCTCTATCTCTGTCGAATAAATAAATAAAATCGTTAAAAAAAAAATTAAAGAAAGTAAATCCTAATAGTTTTCATCACAAGAAGAGAATGTTTCTTCTTTTTATTGTATCTATATGAGATGAGGGATGTTAAGTAAACCTATTATGGTAATCATTTCACAATATATGTAAATCAAGCCATCATGCTATACAGTTTAAACTTAAAAAAAAAAATCATTGGTCTAACTCACGCACCTAATGCCAATTAAATGTAGAATTATATTGAGAGGCCCATTAAAGATGTAATAAAATTAGGTACATTTGCATATCCTTTTTTAATTGTATAGTTCACTCTGTCCTATAGAACATTAATATGTGCAGCTACGCAAAAAAGGTAAGAAGGAAAGAGAATCATTGTTGTTTCCCCAGCCATTCTCACCTCAAGGAAATATATATTCATTTAGCTGAAATGATAATCTATAACCATCAGTCACTTGCACTCTAGCAGCATAATTATTTTAAAAAAAAGAAAAGATAAGTAAATACAGGTGGAGAAATATACCAATCTTTGGACAAACCAGAATTTTCTCTTTTTTTATTGGTTATGAGAACTGTAGGAGTTTGCTGTCCCAGGTCATCTACCAGGAGAGTGCCTCCTTAGAGTTGTATCTCAGACTGTCGTCTCTAATATAGAACCAAGAAGAAGAAAAGGAGGAATTCCTCATCTGCTCACTCTCCCAACTACACAGGCACAATGCATTTTGAGGTATTATTTGACATACAGACAAAGCCCAAGTCTCACACAAATGTGACCATATTTGAACTTAGATATCCTCCTTTAGCTAAAATTTCCAGCCAATTATCAATCTGAAATAAACGTGGGGTGAGCGTAAGGAAGGAAGACATTTGTAACCCGCTCCAGAAATCAGCTCTGGGAACAGTTCTACGCTGTTGTTAGATTTTAAATGTAATTATAGATTTATTATCTTTATTAAGGGAAAGCATGATAATATTAACAGAAAGCATGACTTTTGTTGACACAGTTCATAGCTAAAGGAGGAAAAAAACCCAAATACATAGAGTGGCATTTAAGGGTGTCAGATCAGAGAACTTCAGTATAAAAATATCATTTAAAAGTAACTAAAATAATACTATAATTGTTAATACCACTACTAATATCACTAATAATACCAAATATTAATTTGGGAGTCTTAAGGGAAAATAAAATGAGTGAGCATTTGAATACTGTTAGAAAGGGAAGAAAAGGGGTGCCTGGGTGGCTCAGTTGTTAAGTGTCTGCCTTCAGCTCAGGGCATGATCCCAGAGTCCTGGGATCAAGCCCTGCATCAGGCTCCCTGCTCCACTGGGAGCCTGCTTCTTCCTCTCCCACTCCCCCTGCTTGTGTTTCCTCTCTCGCTGGCTGTCTCTCTCTGTGTCAAATAAATAAATAAAATCTTTAAAAAAAAAGGGAAGAAAATGAATTTAGTCTGATCTCAGGTAAGAAATAATTAAGGGTAAGAGGGTTCTGTAGGGAGAGAGCCAATGGCATATCTGTGCTGGGGACATGAAGACACAAATCTAGACCTGAAAGGATAGCAAAAGATTTTTTTTTTTTTACTAACTCAAAGGGATACACGAACCCCAATGTTTATAGAAGCTCTATCTGCAATCGCCAAGTTACAAAAACAGCTCAAATGTCCACCGACTGATGAATGGATAAAGAAGATATGGTATTTATATACAATGGAATATTACTCAGCCATAAAAAAATGAAAGCTTGCCATTTGCAACAACATGGATGGAGCTACAGTGTATTATGCTAAGTGAAATAAGTCAGTCAAAGAAAGAAAATACCATATGATTTCACTCATACGTGGAATTTAAGAAACAAAACATATGAACATAGGGGCAGAAAAAGAGAGAGGCAAACCAGAAAACAGACTCTCAACTACAGAGAACAAACTAAGGGTTACTGGAGGGGAGTTGGGTGGGGGGGGACAGGTTAAATGGGTGATGGGTATTAAGGAGGGCACTTGTGGTGAGCATTGAGTGTTCTATGTAAGTGATGAATCACTAAATTCTACACCTGAAACTAATAATACACTGTATGTTAACAGGAATTCAAATAAAACTCAAAAAAAAATTTAAAAGTAGGTCAATGATTCAGGGAAGAGGGTGATCAGCTAAAAGAGAAATAATCGGGGCTTTCTCACACTCATTTACCACTCAAAAGTGTAGCTAAGACTTTTTTCGTGAACTTCCTTTAAATACATGCATAATGGGAGAAAGGAATACAAAAATCTTTAAAATAGAGAATTAAGAAACCTGCCACAGAAGAACTTAAATTACTTTCAAGATTAACAGTATAATGTTAGTATCATTTCAGACTCACCCCCACTCCCATTTCCCTAAGAAACAAACAAATAAAAATATTCCCTGTTGGCAAGGTGAGTGACAATTGGAAAGGTTGGGCGGGGGTGGAGGGCATGACTATTAGCTGGAAGAGAAACAGAGATAAGGATCATAGAATCTAGAAACCTGTTTGAGGTAACATTTTACTATGACTACGTCTTACTTCAATCATATTGTTTAGCATTCCCTAATCCACAATTATGTATGTGATATCCCATCTTTCTTATTTAATGGGGGAAAAGAGGAAAGGAAAGAAGGGGTGGAGAAGTAAAAGAATAAACATATTGGAAAACACTAGCATCAAGATCCTGAAAGAGGAAAGAAGAGCTTCCCACCAAAGAAGAAACACTTTGAACACTAAAATTTCTCTTATATTCAGTCCTGATTACCATCCTCTGGGCAGCAGACAAGGAAGGTATATGAAAGCAGCCAGCTTCATGTGATTCAAAGAGGCTACTTTTTGGTCTAGTTTTTCAGTATGGCTATTGCTATTTCTTAAAGAGGCTCTCCAATCCATGGGTTTCTTTAATTATGATATAATTATAAATCATGTCTAAATTTGCCTTCATATACCTAACCCCAAATCTTCCCAAATGATCAATTACTTTTAGAACAAAGCTAAGGGGTGAAACTGTATAGTCTGGTTATGGAACAGAAAGACTCCCGTTAAAAGGGAACAACCAAGGAAGCATAAAGTACCCAAGATTCCCTCTGAAGAGAACAAGCAGAAGAGCTTAAATGGAGTTTGTGGAGGACAGGTCAGAATGGAAATCAGGCTTCACATTCTAGAGCTCCCTTTCCAAGAGTTAAACAACTGATGTTTAAGGATTTTTGAAGAAGGAGTCAAGGAAGGTGGAAGCAAAAGCAAAGAGAGTAGCACCTGCAGGAAAACCATGCAAGAAAACAACCAAGGATGGCCCCCCACCACTAGAGGTGGTGGCCAGAACTAGGACCTCACTAGGGACATCCCTTCGCTCACAACTGCTTCTCTCCTTATACGCAGGCCTCGGCTGCATTTATTCTGTCACCTGGGGAGCAGGTTCATGGAAGAACTACTGTGGCTGAAAGTTCTTAATGCATTCATCTCGAACTCCAGCAGAGAGGGAGGAAAAAGCCAGTGGCAGGTGGATAATGTTCTAAAGTTGGAGAGAGGTACATGAAAGTGAGGTTGGAAAAATGAAAAAATGGAAAAGTGTGGGCTTGGATGAAGTAAACTAGAAGAAAAAAAGATGAATGATTAGAGCTGGGTTGAGTAAAACTCTATGAGCTACCAGGCAACTGCTGAAATCATGTGTCCTAATATATGTAGTGATATGAGGGAGATGGTCACAATGATATGATCAACTATAACAGCAAGTTTGGAAACAGTCTGTAGAGTATCTATTCATTTTTGTAAATATGTCTAAACATACAGAGGTTAGGGTACTTGTGTATGCATTATATTATAAGTGTGTGAGAAAGAGATGGATATAGAGACAAAGGCCAAGATGACAGGATGCAGAAAAAAATGCTAGCATGAGTTATTTTGTGTGATGGGATTATGAGAGATTTTCTTCTTTCTTGGGCTTCTTTATATTTTCCAATTTTGTGCAATACATGGGATAATAATAATAAAAATGAGAAAGCTATGCTACTACTTATTTTTCTATATCCTTTCTCCCAACACCCATCTGATGGAAACTTGTGATAAAAACTGTACCAATTGAAGAGGAAGAAAAAAATAACACGAAGCATTCATAACAGTCATCACGACCCCCAAAACTGCCTTCCCTCACCTGATTCTTAATTCCAACCAAATCCTCCCATGCTCCCAATCATCATAAGGCAAGCAAACACCATGAAAAAGAACATCAAACTCAGCTTTCCGACAAGGCAACAGTTAAAATTCATGAGGGTACATTTTGCTGTTAATTGGCCATCCACCATTAGAAACCCGGCTTCTTGATTCAAAATAGTCACAGCAGGCCCTCACAGATTGGCTAATGAGCTGTCCACTCACTGGCGAGTCCAGCTATTCATCAAGCCCCTAGGTAATTTGAAGGGAGCTCAGGATACCTGCAGCAGTTCAAGTGGAAAATGAAATCTGAGTAGCCTATAAACGGGAAATGACACCCTACCCAAGCTGAAAATGTCTGTTCTTTTGGGATAGATTCATCTAGACTAGTCAAATTGGACTAAAAAGTTAACTAAATAGAAGGTCTATCATTGCTGGGGTTTGGCAACTTGCCTTCTCTCCTAGAAGAGCATGACACTTTAATATCTACATCAAGTCACTGTCTACTGCCTCAGAATGACTTTAGAATCTAGTAAATGAGAATATAAACTTACCTATACAGAAAACACAGCATTAGAAAGAACACCGAAAAAATAGGACTAAAGTTTGGTGGAGGGACACAAGATGTTGGAACTGACAGTACAGTACAATAATAAGTAATATGGGGGAAAGCCAATAAGAGACCAATTATTTAAGTGGGTTTTAATCTGAATCTTCCCACCCCATGCCAGTTTCAGACTACAGGAGGTATAAAAGGACATTCAAGCTTAGTAATGTAGGCCAACTGTCATCCCATCAAGACTGCAGACAAATACTCACCAAGCAAAAATCAACAGCAGTGGGGAAAAGGCTTTCTTGTACATTTATGATGGGTAACACAGCCTGGGTGTAATGCATTGGAACAACTAACTTAGATGATGCGGCCTACTTCAGTCAATGATTTTCAAGCCTTGGTTGGGAACAGCTGCACAGCTAAAGCATTTACAGTTCTAAGCACATGACAATGACTATTTTCCCACACGGAAGAATTAATCCAAAATTTGTTCCCCGAAAACTCCAAGTACAGTAATAGTAAGAAAGAGTGGAAAGGAGCATTAGTTATGCCATGTCTAAGCACCGTAACCGGAAGAGTGGTTCTTGGCCCCAGATCATTCTCTGCTTCTGGAATTGGAGGGCAGTACATAGTACTTATAATAACCTACCCTTTTATGTAAGGTCCACAGGGTGATGTCTCAGTGAGAAGAGATTAGCTTTGTTGTTGAACTATAGGAAAACTGGAGCATCAGAGCAGTAATGGCTTTTCCAAACTCCTAGCAGGCTGTTGGAAAGCTGGGACTAAGTACTACTACAAGTGAGTTTCCATCTTTTAGTCCAGATCCTTGTATGCAAGCTTTCTGCCTCCATTAGGCAAGTGGGAGTCTACTGTGGCTAATAAGCAGGTTTCATCCATAACCTAGTTTCACTCATTATTAGGCTGAGAAGGATGATTTGCAATCAGCAACTCTTCTGCCTTGGCCTGGTCATTTCTTCTATCTCCTCCCTTGCAATGGGGGCACTCTTGAAATGTGGTGTCCTAGCCAGAGTCTCTTTCCTACCAGGCAGGTGGGCCCACCCAGGAGGACAGCATCTACAGCATTTCCAGAAGCCTGAGTGTGTGAAAGAACTGGAGACAGTGAGGCAGGCAGCCCAGTGGCAGAAACATGAACCCTGATAAGGACAGCCACAGCCCTCACACAGGCTCTGATACTGATTCAGGGTGACTTTGGACAAAGTGCCCAACCCTTCTGTGACTCAGCCCCTCATGTGTAAAATAGCATTGATCTTATCTCCCTCACTGGGCAGTCTGAGAATCAAATGAAATCATGAATATGAAAGTACTTTGAAAAATGTTCACTCACAAAATTACACAATTTTAGAAGGACCTTAGAGATCATTTAATGCAGTCCCTTATTATAAACAGATGAGGAAACAGTCCCCAAGTGGTTAAATGACTTGAACAATGTCAAACAGAAGCAGAGTTTTTGTACAAGTCAAAGCGCAATTATTATAAATTAGTGCAATTCCGATGTGACTACAAATATATTAATAACTTATTTTTCTTTTCTTCTCAGTACGAAGAGGACACATCATCCATAGAAATAAAAGAAATGATCAGGGCAGCCACTGAGTTTGGAATACATAATAAATGGCTTATTGTTATGACATTGTAAACATGGTAAAATACTATTATTTACATTTTCAGCTTTTGTGGCCACACTGTAGGTCAGCAGAAAATAAATAAATGAATAAAAGTTACCCATTATCCCTCTCTCGGGGAAAAAAATGTCAGTGTTAACATTATGGTAAGCACCATTTATCATGAGATTATACTCTACATACCATTTTATAATCTGATATTTTGAATGAGAAGAATTAAAAATTCTAGTCTAGGGGTGCCTGGGTGGCTCAGTCAGTTTAGTGTTCAACTCTTGATCTCAGCCTGGATCATGATCTCAGAGTCGGAAGACCAAGCCCCAAGTCAGGCTCCTCACTGGGCATGGAGCCTGCTTAGAATTCTCTTTCTCCCTCCCCCTCTGCCCTTCCCCAGCTCTAAAATAATAGTAATGATAAATAATTTTTTAAATAAAAATGCTAGTCTCCATCTTCTAAGACCTGTGAAACGTGTTAATAATGAAAAATATGAAAGAGTAATAGGGCACTTGTTTTCATGAGAAGAGAAACCTCTGTAAAGGTCTTGATCTATTCTCCAGGCAACAAAAGAATATGGATAGCTCGAGAATTTAAAAAGTTAAAAAGTAGTTTCTCCAGTTAGTTGAAGGCCATGGACAAATGCATCCTACTAATATTCCATGCTAAGTCAAGATCTATTCTGTAGTAAGCAACAAAATGAGTTCCTAAGAGAAGTCACTCCTGTTGTATTTACAATCTATTTTCAAAGCATCCCTGACTCAGCAGCTCCTATCCTGAGTAGCAAAACTGAGATATTTTGACTTTTAATAGTCATCTTTCTCAACCCTCTGTCCTTCCATCCCTCTTCTAAACAAAAGACCAGCTTTATGAGAATCTATCTTCTATGTTAATAATACGCCTGACCCAGAAGTTTTACTCCCCACGATCCTTTCTCACAGAGTGAGGGCTCATTCTACTTGTCAATTCCCTTAAACGCAATCGGAGGGGGGTGGGGGATTGGGATAGGCCGATGATGGGTATTAAGGAGGGCACATATTGCATGGTGCACTGGGTGTTATACACAAATAATGAATCATGGAACATTGCATAAAAAACTGGGGATGTACTATCTGGTGACTAATATAACAAAATAAAAATTATTTTTAAAAAGAGTGAAATTCAAAGATGACCATGTTCCATTCCTTGTTCTCTTTAATTCTGAGATGCTAAGCTTGGCAGTTTCACATAAGTTTTTCAAACCAATTTGGATAAAATCAGGCCTGCTGAAGTAGCTCTAATTTTCAGATACAATCCCTCTGGAAACCAAAATACCATCTGCCCACTGCCTAACTGTCCAAAAGGAAACCCAAGAAGTTCCAGGTAGTTACTTCCTTTCCTGACCTTGCCCTAACCTCCAGTTATCTTTCTGCACCACAGAATTTTGTAAGACCCATTTCCATGTCCAGTCCATCCTGCCATTTCCGTGTTTTTATTTAAAAAGTCAATTTTCATCCTCCCAGAGGCATAACTGGTAGGGAAGAGCACAGCTTACAATCATTGGCCTTGAAAACATCATACAAAAGTAGCACCTTGCTACAAAGTGTTTATGGTTACTGCAGGACATTTGAAAGAACTTGATAAAGAGCCATTATAAAAATCCGTGTGAAAACAACACTGTGAAATGCCTTAACAAGGATCTTAAAGGTAGGTGCTCATTTTGTACTCGCCCTCTCATTAACTTCCAGTACAGTCTGCCGCTTCCCTACTGGCCCAGTGAGGCACCAGGTTTCCCTCCCTGAGATCTATCTCTATTCCTACTCTGCACTTATCCCAGTAAAGCTGAAGTTGACCTTAAATGGTTTAAATTTCAAAAGTGATTCAACTTTAAACAAAACATGCATTCTCTGAGAATTTTAAAAATAGTACATCTTGAATAAAGTGAAAAGTTTCCCTTTATAGGAAAATTATTTCCAGATTCAGGATTTGTTAGGAATGTTCTTCTATTACTCTTAACCACATATCAAAATTTCAACTCCCTAAATCCTTCTCATTTTTAGATGACATGTACTAACATCACTGACAAATACATGAAACAATTGGAATCTACATTTTAACCATGTTAGTGCTCATTGTAGTTCTCTATGTGATCCATCTGGCAATGTAAGCACAACATAAACTGCAAATAGAGTCTTTTCTGTGAGCCTGGCAGATTGAACCATAGCCAACTCTAGATTCTTAAGCTAAACTCAATCCAAAAGTACTTTCACTCAGTTTGACTACACCTGAGTTGGATTTTTATAACAAGCAATTCAACTATGTAGACAAGACACACAATCCACATTGTCTAATATTTTCAATATTAAGATATATTCAGAAGCCACGTAGTAGAGTAAGAAGGGCTTGGGCTTTGGAAACATCAGAACTCAGATGGAATCACAGTTCTTCCAATCACAGACCACATAGACTTGAGCAAGCCAAACATCACAGAAGTTCAGCTACCTCATGTACAATTAGAGTAATTATAATGACACATCACAAAGATTGTTACATATAGTAAAAATAATGTATATAAAATGCTCACCATAATGCCTAACCTAAAGTAAATGATGGGGCGCCTGGGTGGCTCAGTCGGTTAAGCATCTGCCTTCGGCTCAGATCATGATTTCAGGGTTCTGGGATCGAGCCCCACACAGGGTTCCCTGCTCAGTGGGGAGCCTGCTTCTCCCTCTCACTCTCCCCCAGCATGCGCTCTCTCTCTCTCTTTCTCTCTCAAATACAAAAATGAAATCTTTAAATAATAATAATAATAATAAAGTAAATGTACACATATCGTCCACTTCTACTGTTAGCAATAATAGTAATGGTATGTATTTTACACTCAACATAGTATACATTTCAATCTGCAATTAGATTGAATTATAAAAATCTCTGAGAGTCTTCATAGTGAATTTATTCTACTTATTCATGTTAACTTATTCAAGATAAGATATAACTTATTTACGGTAAGATGTATGATGTAAAATTATCTGACTCTGATTATTTCCTGAGACCGAAAAAGACCAGTAGTTTCATGAAAAAGCAAGGGGAAAGGGAGTTATTACTGGAGCAAACAGGACTCAGAAAAATAAATAAACAGATGAGAGCATGAAGACATATTTATTCCTCTGTATTATTATGTCCTACGTGATTGTTCTCACAGAACAGAGAGCTCCTAAGCTAGAGCTAAATCAACCCAGCATCACGTGTGGCACCTGATGAGTACTCAATAAAAATGTATTGACAAATAAAGATTATATTTATGTTCATATGACTATTATCATGGAGAGTCTATGGGTCACTATAAGTCATTTTCAACGTCTAGATAAATTCATTGTGCAAGTCTAGAGAAGTCCAAGTCTTAAAATTACAGACATTGCAGGATCTCAAAACTTCGTATGATTGCTTTAAAAAAAATGTTTTTAATGTGTTTTTCTTTTCTTTGTATGATACAAAACTGTAAGGAAGCTGACATGATTTTTCTGCATTTTAATATTTCTTTTTTCTCTATCTTAAAGATACTTGTGATTTAAATATTTACTTTTAGGTAAATTTGAATTTATGATTTAAAAAATAGGGGCGCCTGGGTGGCTCAGTCGTTAAGTGTCTGCCTTCGGCTCAGGGCGTGATCCTGGCGTTCTGGGATGGAGCCCCACATCAGGCTCCTCTGCTGGAAGCCTGCTTCTTCCTCTCCCACTCCTACCTGTGTTCCCTCTCTCACTGGCTGTCTCTCTCTCCGTCAAATAAATAAATAAAATCTTAAAAAAAAATAAGCACTTCAACATAAGCATTTATTTTAAAAAATGATTATTATATCAATATCATAGAAGAGAAACAGTCTTAAAACCACAGATAAAATGTAATAATCTTTAAAACTTGATTAACTGCCTTATGTGTTTTTCCAGAAATAGAAGGATATCTTTCTAGATGAAACCACCTTTCCAGAATTTTATCTCAGGTAATTTTTTACACTAACACAATTAGAATTATAGCTCAAATCTAAGAAGTGAAATTATCAAGATGCTGTTAACTACTAGGGGGAAAGTCACAAATAAAAAAAGAGATATCTTCAACAGATCAACAGCAAGCAACACAGAAACTTAGCCCAAAGCTCCGAACTTTCTTTCTAAGGCCAGGGTTATCTCAGAGGCTTCCAGGGTGCACAACAGAGGTTCCAAGTGCACAACGTTAGGTGTGGGGAAGCATTCTAGGCCACAGTTCCCTGATCCATAGTGAGTAATGGTGAAAAACAGAGTAGTAGAACATGGGACATATCTTAGGTTATACAACACAAGTTCAGAAACAAAACAAACAAACAAACAAAAAAAAACCAGCAGATTTTTTATTCACAGACTAAATCTCATAGACAGAATGAGATACATGAAAACAAATGCAGATTATAGCAAGCATGGCTGTTACCTAATGGTCAGTATTTTCAGAAAAGGGGTTTTCAAAAATAAAATGCAAATAGGCTTTAAATTTTTGAACTGGTTTTAAATCCTCTTCAACTTCTCTATACTCATCCACATACCCATTTTAAAGGAAACTGTAAAAGATAAGATTATTCTTAACCATTTGCTAAGATATTTGTCTGACTTTTATTTTTAATGTTCTAGCCAACTTCTAGATTTGATTTCATACAGCATCCTATATATTACATTCTAGAAGGATTTATGTTTATCATTTTTCCTATAATCTGAAATATGTTTTAGAAATTTTGGGGAAAGCTTATTAAAACATGGTCCAAAACACTTATTTTTTCTGCTTCATTTAAATAGAGCATGCACAGATCACAATTTCTTTTCTCTTTTTTATTTTGTGCAATTCATTTCCCAACTAAATGCTCAATAAACTTTATTAATTAACTGCATACAAATTACAGGCATCCCTATAGAGTGTAATCAATAACACCGATAGCACGAAATGCCCAGAAAAACTGGGAATTGGCCTCAAAATAAATAGCAGTGCTTGGTAGTGAATTTCTAGAAGAAAGAAATAAGCAGAATATCCAGTAATTCCTTTCTTCCAAGAAAATGTCTATTCACAATCATTCACTTTAAATCAAAAAGTTCTGAACTGAGAATGGTTGTTATCTTGTTACTGATCACCCTATTAACCAACTGGTCCTAATTACAACCTGATACCAGTGAAGTTCCAAGATGCTCTAGTGAGATCTAAAGATGCTAGGCTGAAAATACAACATTTTCATATATAGGCTAAAATGCCTTGGCAAAGGTTTAGGCCAGCCCCCTATTCTATCCCTCGTTTAGCTTATATATCTGCTGTCTCAGGCTCATGCTTTTAGAAAATTAACAACATAAAGAGTGTAAGACCTACGAAACTCTGCAAGAAGATTAGGGAAACTCAGGAAATTAGTGTCCTAAGGAGAGCCATAATAAAAGTCTAAGTTGAAAATATCTCAGAACAGATAGGAAGCGTCTGTAAATCATATGCCAACTATATGCAAATGTGCATGATAGGGCCTTAGGGAGATTCTAGAGAGGCCTCATCACCTGATGCTTCTATGATTCCTCATTTAGCAGTATTTAGCTATTAATACCCTTTTATAGTCCTATAAAATACATTGACCTTTTAAACCAGATTTGAGTTAAACTTGGCCACACTAGAAAAGGTCCAAAGCAGTCATAGACTTCCACATAGAAACAGGTACTCTACAAGAGGAGGATTTTGCAGGACTCAAACCCAAATAATAAAAAAATATTCACTCAACAGTAAATATCAGGCAGTGTGCTAAATGTTTTATATTTCTCTCATTTATATTATTCACCCTCAAAACAGCCGTAGGGGCATTACTGTCTCCATTTTATAGATGTAGAAACTACTATAATCTAGAAAGATTAAGGAAAGGGTCCCAGGCTACAGCATTAGCAAGTGGCAAAGCCCATTATCTGAATCAATCCTAATGACTCCAGGTGCTGGGCTCATCACTGCCTTATACCACCTGCCATGCACATCATCGGGAGAAACAAATGGAAACAAAAGTGAATTTTCAGGACTAGGGAACAAAAGACTAGAACTCAGTATCTCCTAAATTTTTTCTGGGTCTGAAATTCTTTTTCTTTTCTTTTTGTTAAATGGGTAATATGAGTAATATCAGAGGAAATCAGATAAAAGGATTTTCACACCTCATCTTCCTTAATAATATATTAAAAACTAAGAATACCTAAATTTATAATGTACCTTCAAATCTTTATCTAGATATGAGACTAAAGAAAAATGGAACATGAATAGATCAGAACTCCAGCAAATGATGCAGACACCTTTATCCTCCCAAAGATGTCTACATTTTATTTTTCTGTTCATAAAAATTCATAATTAAAATTGCAAAGAGCAGCCTAATCTCTTCCCTCATTTTAGTGCCTCTATACATCACTGGTTCTGCTGGCCTAATAAAAAGAGCTCATCTTTCCCATATCAATTGATGTACCAAATAACGGCTAGTGTCCATTTTGTGTACAGACTAGGGCTGTATTTAATATATCAACCCCATTAGCTGCTTAATGCCATTTTCAAGATTTAACAAAGCAAATTCAAAAGCCCATTCAACAAGCTTCCTGACAATATGATGGTCCTAGTCCTGATTTCCTATAACTCATTAATTCTTTTGTAGTTTGTCACCACTTCTTAAGATGTTAACCAAAGTCAAGGAGGGTAAAGAGAGGCCAATAGTACCAAACCCCCTTTTCACTACTTCCCATTTTTCACAGATCATTTCATGAGAAATGACCTGAGTGAATTAAAGCAAACGAAGGAATAGCCTCAAGATCCCCTCTGAATACCTAAGAACAGCCCATTGAAATTGCCCTGTCCACTGGATTAGAGACAGGAGTGAATGGGGATGTAGGATGGGCTTCTCGCCTTCCTCTTCAAGGCCTGGGACAGAGCAGTCTCTAGTTTTGTTAATAGCATACCAATGCCATCGCTTCTGCTCAGGGGGCTGCTGAAGTCCCCATGAGAGTTGCAGTGTGTGACACGAAGCCAGCTATTGCTAAGTGAGGTCTAGGGAATAATTAGAAAGCAGGCATTTTGACTTTTAAATATTCTACTGTCTTTAAGTGGTTTAAATAATTCCTAAGCCTAAGTGCCGCTGGGGAGAGCGGGGGTGTCAGCAGCAGAATGGATGTTGTTGCTAACAGCCAACAGCTGGAAAGGGACTGTGACAATGCCCCCTGCTTTGCAATACTTTCCCGGTATCCTGCGCTACACTGGCTCTGGAATCTAATAGCACAATATGGGAAATGAGAGCTCATCTATCTACTTGTCAGGGGCACTGCAGGCATCCTACATACAAGCCTTCCCAGCTCAACCCAGGCTGAGCTAGACCATGACCTAAAAGGAAGCCTTTCAGGGGCGAGAGACCTTTCATGGTACTTAATACTCCAGGAGGCACAATCCCCAATGTCACCTGAGCAGAGAGGAACAAGTAGGAAATTCCATTATTCTAAATTCCTTATTGAGATCACACTGAAAGGGGGCTGTATCAGAAATTCTAAAGGTAGGGGCGCCTAGGTGGCTCAGTCGTTAAGCGTCTGCCTTCGGCTCAGGGCATGATCCCAGCGTTCTGGGATGGAGCCCCACATCGGGCTCCTCCGCTGGGAGCCTGCTTCTTCCTCTCCCACTCCCCCTGCTTGTGTTCCCTCTCTCGCTGGCTGTCTCTCTCTCTGTCGAATGAATAAATAAAATCTTTAAAAAAAAAAAAAGAAAGAAAGAAAGAAAAAGAAATTCTAAAGGTAAACCAAGTGCTTCTGTAAGGATGTCATTTTAATCTTCTGGATATTTTAATTGGATTTCACTCATGTTTTTCCATCAAACCAAGAAATTCTCATGCAGTTGAAAAGGTTTTTTTTTTTTTAGACTTTGGGAAGACCTCCTGTACTATATATTTTCCTTTTGTCCTTTCTATTATAAATGCCACCATTCCTACTCAGAGCTTCTTCCCCTGCCCCAGACTGCCCAGTTCTAGTATCTATATCCACCTCCTCTTAACTGGTCTCCATGTTTCCTTCTCTCCCATCTGGCCTATATCACACTGCCAGATCAATTTTCCAAAGTACACGTTGATTACATCCTTCTCCTACTCAAAAAACATCAAAAAATCCAAAGTCTAAAACTATTTAGGCTAACTTTAAGGCCCTTCAGAGCATGTGCATGAATCCTTAGCCATAAATGGTGCCAGCCAAGTGAGCAGTACACTCACTATATGAATTCTCTGTAGACTTCCAAGTGAGCTATCAAGGACAGTCTTGAAGGATAAGAAAAGCAAACTGCATGCATTATATATTTACTATGTACCTCTTACTCTACTGAACTCTTTGACAATCATCATTTCATTTTTGTTATCCTGTACCTTAATAAATGAGGAAACAATCTCAATAACTTTCCCAAGTCACCTTAACAGAACAAGAATTCAATTCCAGATCAGCTTGACTCTTACTTTAAAACAAGCATGTTATTTCAAAAGGCCTCATAGGTACAAAGCGCTGCTTTCATATAAAGAGATTAGCTCTGGCCCCAGACTTAAAAGAATGCCACTAAGCGGACTAGAATTTGAATTGTCCCTAAGAAAGGGGTGAGGCATTAACACACAAGTGATAGGTGTGGAAGGAACAGCTTGAGAATGTTCAGGGAATAGGGAAAAGAGGGATTTGAATGGCTAAATGTCAGGAATCAGGGGTCATGGAAAGGATCAGGAGAGTGGGCTAAAAGTCTGGAAGACTGAAATTGTGAAGTGCTTTGAAGGCCTGACTCAGGAGTCTGAATTTTAGTCTGTGGGCATCAAGCAGCTATCAAATAATATAAAGAAGATGCATAATAACTCATTTGGTTTTTAGAAAGAAAAATTACCGAAACAGTGAGAAGGATGGACCGAAGAGGCAAGAGTTCAGTTAAGGACTGTAGGAAAGGCTCTATCAATGGATATAAAGAAGACATCTAAGAAAGAAGGAGATTAAGTGGACTGTTTATTGAGGTGGAATTGATGCGATTTGGCAGCTAATTAGATATGGGAAAGGAGGAAGGGGGAGGAGTGAAAAGTTCTGAGAATTGTCAAACTTGATTACATAGGAGCAGGAAGGAGCCACTAAGGTAGAGACCAAAGAGGAAGAGAAGGAGAAAGAGGAGAAAAGGTTCTGGGAAGATACCATTTAAGGCAAAAGTGAGAGACAGAAATGTAAAACTGGAATTCTAAAGAAAGATCCAAACGACAGAGAAAAAAAGGTGCTGATACGGAGTAGCAGAAATAATAAAACAACAATAACAGTCAACATTTATTAATTGCCTGTTTTCTGTCAGGTACTGTGTAAAACCCCCGTGCATTCTCAGTCCTCAGAACCCTCAGTTTACAAATGAGGGAAGTGAAGTTTCAAAAGCTTAAGTGACTAACCTGACATGAACAGTTCACAGAAAAAGAAATACAAATGGCTTTAAGCACATGAAAGGTACTTGAACTCAGTCAAAATTAAATAAGTGCAAATAATAAAAATGTTACTATATGTCTTCTACAAAAGCTCTAATGGATCAAATACTCAGTGCGGATGTGAGAAACAGCTCACCTATACATCGTTGGTGGAGATATAATTTGGGACAAAACTTTAGGCGGGCAATTTGGAAATATCTAGCGTAATTTTAATTTTCCTGTCTTTTGGCCTAACGATTCCAGTTCCAAGAATTTGCGATATTGGTATATTTGCACATGAAAGCGTGTGTGTGTGTTATTCTTAAAGTTAGCACACAATAAAGTCATTTGGATTTGAGGGAAGTTCGGTGACCTAGATAATAGTATCTACTTCAAATTAATGCTGCTCTTCGAGTCTCTACAAAGCCTTCCTTTGTCTTCTAGGCTCCTTAATTTTTTTCACTTACCTTTTCTATTTTTCTCTTCCTCTTCCATAGAACCTGGTAGTAGCTAAAGTTACTTTTTTGCTCAACTGGTATTTTAAACAAAGTGAGAGGGAGAGGCTGAGAGAAAGGGAGAGAACCAGAGAGTGAGAAAGGGATTTGTGCCAGCTAGCATCTCTTCCTGATCAGGTAATATGGGAGGGAGGATGGAGGACTGAAAGTTGAACATTTAGACAGCAAATGCTGAGGGACAAGGTTTGCTCTCCAAGTGCCCTCCTCCTCTGCAAACCAACACTTCATTATGCCCAAGCAGCCCTCTCTCAGATCCTTGTGTTTTCCCAACACTGTCAATAGACAACAGTCACCTCGTTTTTAGTAAGTCCAGTACTCTGTCATTTTTAATACCTGATATTGCAAAGTTTTGGACACAAAGAGCCAAAAGGAAAGGAAACAGATGAAGAAATGCAATGAAGCCCTATTGCATGCCAGATACTTTCATAGATATTATTTCATTTATTCTTCACAAAATCCTGGGAGATGGTTACTATGATCTCCCTGTTTACAGTTGTGGCAACAGAGGCTTGGCTGTAGTTAAATCATTTTGCCAAAGACAGCCAGCCAGCATGTCTGGCCCAAGGCTCATGATGTTCTACTTTCTGCTTCCCATTACGCCAGGGGACAAAAAACTTGAGTACGAGAAGTAAAAACCATTCAAAACCTTGTGGACTTTTTCCCCCCAACCTAGTACTCATCTGGGAAGATCAGCTCCTAGCAAGTCCAATGCAATGCAGCTGAAAGTCAGCCTTCCCCACTGATAACCTTCTGTTGGTCCCATTCTACTACTAATAAAACAGATTTGCTTCAGGTCTGCTTCTGAAGCAAAGTATCATGCAAAGAGGGATCAATTTTACTATCAAGGATCAAACACCCAACTTTGTATGTACACTGCCACTTGGTTTTTAAAAAACTGATTCTTAATGGAATCTAGTATAAAACAACAACAGGACACACAAAAAAGATATAAAGAGAGCTCCTCTTTACTTTAGTCTTCCTTTGGGAAGTCTGAGGCCATTAGGGAGAATAAATGAAAAACAACAGAGATACAAAATTGATAAATCATAAATGTCAGGTAAAATTAATAAAAGCCCAACTTCAAAAATTTATTCTGGTTAAAAAATGGTATGTCATTCTTATATTTGTAAATAAAATATTTATTAAGTTCCCTTTACATGCAAGGAAGCTTTTTATTTACTTATGTGAACAAAACTAACAGAGAACCTAATATGAAAACAAGAAATGTCACAAACTGAACCATAATCCTAAGGAAATCCACTTATTTTATTAAACTTTGTGGGTCATTACAGCGTAGCTTGGTCTGGCTAAGCATCCATATTTTATATACCTCACAGCTGCTTTCATTTTCAAGGGGTCTCCTGCCCTATATCATTCATTCATGAATTCATTCATGCAACAAATATTTATTGCCTATCTAGCTCTATATTGCTTTCTGTCATTCTCTTCACAGACACGCAGACTTCATAATGGGATTTATATCCACTAACCATCCTTACTTTTTTCCGCCTTAAATTTCCCTTACCTTTTCCACTCCATTTCGATGCTTTTGTCTCCCCAACCTCATAGTTTCTTCCAGCCTTGAGGACCCACCGTGGACAAGTCTAACACACTGGAATGAAAGCTGAAGTCATAAGCAGGGGAAAGTAGTGCATGCATTTGCGTTAATATTTCTAGAGGGAAGAAGATGGCAGGGCACCCAAATTAAACTGAATATGCAGTTTAACATTTCAAAACTCTGGCACTCAAAGTTGTTTTCTCTGTTGATGAAACTGTAATTATACTACTGGGCAATTTAATTAATTTTGTGTTTTAGTACAAAAGTCCACGATTCTGCCTAAATAGAGTTAAATTAATGGAATATAAATCAGTTTGTCACATCTCCAAGAATTTTCATGAAGGGTATTTGGCTTTAATTTGTAAAAGCCAGTAAAGTCTCTACACGATGAAATTAATCATCCTTCTTTCATATCACTTCATCTAGAATTCAGGTAAAAAACGAATAATTTTATGTCCTCATTAACTATTTTGCCTGCAAAATACTAAAATTCTTAGATAAGCATTAAATTATTAGACCACAGAGACGACCTGAGATGTTCATTAAGTTAACTTTTTCCTGCTTGGGGAAAAAAAAATCAAAGAAAAATCATTACTAGATCAGCATCAAAAAGCTACTATATGGGATGGGGCCATTTTATGTAATTATAAGTTCATGGATAAGAATGCCTCCAAGACAATAATCAATTTATAGATTTAGTTGAGGAAAAGCAGGGTGTCATTTGTTCTCTCTTAACCTCGTGCCAAAATTCCATCTCCATGACAAAAAGCATCTTTTCAAACAGTTCCATAAAGTGGTCCTTTTCATCAAGATTATTTCAATCTGCTAAACTGGCAATGCTTCATTCATAATGCCTACTCCACCGAATTCCTACCCCATTAAATTATTAACATATCTCCTTCTCTCTCTCTCTCTCTCTCTCTCTCTCTCTCTCTCTCTCTCTCATCACAGGTTACTCTTTGCAACAACTCAATTATTAATAGTTGAACAAATACCACAATCATTACTTCAAAGATGAGAAAATGGAGACCTAGAAAAGCTGAATGACTTTGACAGCAGTTTACTGTCAGAGAAATTCTAAAGGATTTGAAGTCAGGAGACCAGGATCCAATACTTGTTCCTCCTATAACTAGCTATGTGTTCCTGAATTAGTCACACCATCATTCTGCTCATTTTCCTTACCAGTAAGATGAGGGGCTAGTGTAAATTAACTCCAGGTGTATTTCAGTTCTTAGTTCTAAATCTTGCCCAAGACCGAGAGAATCAGAATTAGGATACAGGTCTTTGATTATTCATCTGGTTCTCTCTCCACTGCTCAAGTCAATAAACCTAAAAGTAAAAGATCCCCCATGCCTCCTTGGAACACCTTTGTTCCTCATGTCACCTCAGCATAGTCCTATAAACTATGAAAGAAAAAGATCAGACTACATGCAGCCTCATTAGACATCAATTAGGACCACTGTAGTATTTTTGTGAGCCAGCACTTATTTTCATAATTTTTAAAAATGTACCAATATAACTAAAACAGGTCTCAAAGAATTAATGAAGACATTTAGTATGACATCATTAGGAACTGTTCCAGGAACCTAGCTCAAGCATTTGATGGGCTGTCTGACCTTAAGCAAGTAAGCAAACTGGAATTTGGTCTGAATAATTGCTAAATGTTTTACAGCTCTAGAATTTTTTTAAAATTTTGATGACTGGCAACAAAGATGATAGAAATGCATACCTTAGTCTTCAAAGAAACACACATGTGCGGGAAGGAGAAGAAAACAGCCTGCACCTAGTCTTTGCCAGAGGGCTGAGAAGCAAAGGATAGGTATGTGAGTACTATGTGGATCCTCACTAAGAGCTCAGTCCAAAGAGAATGCTGAGGAAATCTAAGTATGAAGAATAGAGGAGAGTGCCAGTAGCTATGAGACCTAATGGACCTAAAAGGAGCCTTTTGAGGCTTTCAACTTTTTTTTTTAAGTCCATAAAAATTAGAGCAATGAAAGCATCCTACCAATGAGAAATATGGCGTGTGACTAGACCCTCGGTTTCTCGACTATGTTCAGAATGTGGGCCTCTAGGCCAGGGATGTTACAAATACCATGATTCTTAGCTGTACAGCTTGACAAACGTTTTTTCTCCACTAGTATACCAATTCTGATCCAGCAAAAACAGTCACAGACTGCATCTGTAGGTTCTTCCTTTTCCTCATTTAGAAAGAGGCTCTGTAACTGCCTGAAAAAATGAAACTACTTAGACCAGAGAAGTAGAGATCTGTTTCATTTGCATTAGTTCCCAGCCATTGTAAAATGGTTGCACAACAAAGAACATCTTTAATGCCACAAGAAATTAAGTGGAAAAGTGAAGACATAATGCCTCTTCCATAACTAAAGAAGTTGAAAATACCTCTTAAAAGCCATTTTAAAATGTAGAGAACACACAGCTCCCACAAAGTAGGTTTACTTTTAAGAATTTATTTAGAGAGAGAGAGAGCACATGTGTGTGCTCATGAAGGAGGTGTTCGGAGGGGGAAGGTGAGGGACAAGCAGACTCCACGCTGAGCAGGAGCCCAAGACAGGGCTGGATCCCATAAACACCCCCACACACACATACCCAGATCACAACTAGAGATCACAACCCCAGCTGAAACCCAGAGTTCGTTGCTCAGCTGACTGAGCCCCCCAGGTGCTCCTCCCACAAAGTCCCACAAAGTGTTTTAAATGCCCACCTGTTGAGCATAAATATTCAGTTGATCTTTATGGAAATAAGAGATTCTCTATTCTAGATGTAAGGTAGTATTTGGAAGTCTACCTAGGATAATGTGCTACCATTTTGACAATTTAACATAATTTGAAACTTGGAGAGTCTATTTAGACAGCGGTGGACGGAGAGTTAGAAATCACTGGCAAAGAAACAATTTGAAAATACAAAGTAAAAGCAAAATGTCGTTTTCACCAAGTTGGACCTTAATAAGTGAATAGATATAAAAGGGCAATCATGACTTAAATTAAAAGTCTTATAAAGACAAAAATTGTTCATTTTTGCAGTTAATTTAATGTGGCTTTATGAATTTGGATGTAAAAAGTACAGGAAATAGAAAAATCAATTACTTTTGTTTTTGTTCGTTTTTCTGCTCAAAATCAAACAGACCAGAAAAAAAAGTTATGTTTTTAAGCCTGTTGAATTCCTCTTCCACCATGATTCACTGATTCCTGCTATGACATGTCTGGCCTAGAAGAGAAGCAGATGTCATTCCAATAAGACCTCTGTTTCCTTGAACCTGCATCTCCATTCATCATTTTTGTCACATGCTGAGCACACACAGCCACTTGGACCAGACTCAAGGTCCATAGCCTCTGTGAATTCTAAAGAGATGGGCAGATTATTTCATGAAATTGTTCAAACTACAGCAACCCTGGAATCAAGAAATAATGATAAACAATCACAACAATTATTCCTTATTAATTATTCCCAAGCCAGAAATCAATGAATTGCAATCAGCTCCCACAAGGATAAACCAGAATTCTTTATCTCCCTTACAAATATTGTGCTTTTAGGTAAGAGCCCCCTAAGTCAATACATTAAGCTTTTACCCCTATCTATACAGGGAGTGGTATAGTATTAAATCCTGTAGCTCTCAATTTCTCTTGCGGGCAAGACGGAAGTCAGTAGACTTGAGTTCTAATTCCAACATGTGATACTCAGGTAAGACATTAACTATCCTGTGCCTCAGCTTCACCACTTATAAAATAACTTACCAACACCCAGCTTCCCTAACTTCCCATTTCAGAGCAGAGGTTACATCTAGAAAATTGCCTAATGACTTCACAAAAATGGTGCATACCATTCCAAATAATTATACTTTTCTGTAAGGGTCAGCAAATAACTGATTGGCAAAAAAAATGGCCTTTGGGGGGAAAAAAAACAAACCTGCATTTCATATTTGGTTTAAACAAATGATAAGTACATCAATGTGCATTGTAATAAGCCACTTAATATTTTATAGGTTAGTGGCTTCCAACAGCATCTGATACCAAATATTGGCCCAAACACTTTTGGAAGAAGTAGCAAAAAATGGATGCTGATAAGCATCAGGCAATTTCCTCCCAACCTGTGCTCACAGACAGTTTGCGAATGTTAAAATTTCAGGCTCAAATTCTGATCCTTTCTGGGAAGTGCCATTCTCTCTGGACAGTAAATGGCAACCCAGGCCACAGGGCTGTGCATGCAGATGGTGTACAGAAATAGGGAAGTCTGTTCTGATTGTGAGCTGAAATGCCTGGCTTGGAAATAAAGCTTTACCTTTTACCCTTCCACTAAAGCTGAAACAGCCCTGATTTCCATTAAAAGATCCACTCATTTCTTTTTTCAACGGCACCACAAAAGAAAATAGGACCCGGGATTATTCACAAAGACACAATGTACAGTACACCAATTTTCTTCATGCATGGAATATATTACACCAACTGATTAAAGTCTCAGGATTAGTCTTTTAAAGTGGCCACAAGTTGATCTTTACCTCTTATCAGCCCTATACTACAGTTCTGCAAACACAGCTTTAGTCTCCTTTTGTGAAATTTACATATACGGGAACTAACAATATATAGTTCATGGAATATGGAAAGTAATGTCATGACATACCATTACAAGGTTACTGCTGATAATTTGTGGCACAAACACCAAGCCTCTTCTGGCCCAGGATTCCACAGTGCAGAGCAACTCAAATGATAGCATCAGAGCATAAGGTAGATTTCTAGACTCTATTTTTTAAAAATTGTCCTTGTCTTTTGCATTTACCAAAGAACACAAAGACTTCACATTCTCTTCATACCTCTATTTCCTGTCTGGAACACAATGTACCATAACAAAAAATAGAGAAATTCATAATTTATAAGAAGTGTTAAATTGCTCCATGGGGTTGTAAACTCTGGTTTCAATGTTGGGACTCCAGTGAACACTGATTACTAAAAAAACTGACTCATCCTTCACCATGAACCAGCAGTGTGTCTCTAGAACCATGTTTCTCTTTTTAAAGAATGCTTTTGCACTCATTCTTAATTTTGAGTATATCCTAGATAGAGGGTGGAGAGACACAGCAGGGGTCAAAGAGAGGAGATAACGGAGCACTGGGCTGGCTCATTTGGTAAAGCATGCAACTCTGGATTTCAGGGTCATGAGTTCAAGCCCCACGTTGGGTGTAGAGCCTACTTTACCTAAAAAAAAAAAAAAAAAAGAGGAGCTAGTGGCCAAAAAACATCATCAGAGAATCTTCTACATCCTAATAATCCTAATCCTATCACTTGCCCAGTCATTAGAAGCCAAGTATGGAAAAGATGGATTGTGTAACAAGGGAAGCTTGGCACACAATGCAGGAGAGAAATGCTTCCTTACCTGTGGTCAGTTAGAACTGACCATCTCCTTTAAACTCTAAACTCCTAAGGCATAGAAAATAATCTTATTTCAGCTATATTTTATTGTTCACTTGGCAATCTACCAAGTCACAAAGGCAGTCCTCTAACTTTTTCTTTCAAAATTATATATAAGGCACATGTTAGAAAAGTCATTCACTTCTGGAATTTATTAGGACCAATATCATGATAGTCTTCAGAATAATTATAACATACAATTGAGAAATCCCTCAGCTGAGGAAGTTTAATTAATAAAACACTGAGGTTTCTTAAAGCAAATGTTTTGCTTAAGAGCATATTTGCCCATTTACTATATTTAGAAAAACAACCCTTTGCAAAATACCATTTGGGATATACAGCCATCTTGGAAATCAAAGAGACACGTCTATAAAATTTTTTGGTGATTGCACATGGTTATTTGTTTGCTTGTTTGTTTTTTGCTTGTTTATTTGGGGTGTTTTCCCTGTGGTCTCTCTTCTTCTGATTAAAATATTTAAAATGATTTTCAGATGTTGAATGACTAAGAAAGCAGGAGCGCGTGTCAACTGTTCAGCTCACTGGGCAATACTTTTATGATGATATTTTATAAATATAGAATAATTGCAAATACTAAACATTTTTCTTTCCTTCTCTTTCTTCCTCTCTCTCCCCTTCGTTTTCTCCTCCTAATTCTATAGGAGGAAAAAAAGTATCTTTGAAAAGAAACCTGATGACTCTATCTTTTAGTCCATTTTAGTTTCCAAGCTGAGATGAAACTCCTGATATGTTATATTAACTCTTAACTCTTTCCTTGCTCCTCAGCATTGATCTTGGTAATGTTTTGTTATGGTTTTGGGTTTTTTTCTCCTTGGATATGACACCAAAGTACAAGCAACAAAAGCAAAAACCCACATGTGGCACTACAGTCAATTAAAAAGCTGCACAGAAAAAAAATTATCAACAAAATGAAAAGTCAACTTATGGAATGGGAAAAAAGCTTGAAAACATATATCTGATAAGAAGTTAATATTTAAACTATGTAAGGAACTCATACAACTCAATAGCAAAAAAAAAAAAAAAAGTCTGATTAAAAAATAGGCAGAGGACGTGAATAGACATTTTCCTAAAGAAGACATATAAAAGGCCAACAAGTACATGAAAAGGTACTCAAAATCACTAATCATCAGGGAAATGCAAATCAAAATCACAGTGAGATATATCACCTCACATCTGTTAGGATAACTATTATTAAAAAGAAAATAAGACTGGTGAGTTTATGGAGAAGTGGGAATGCTTGTGTACTATTGGTGGGAATGTAAATTAATACAGTCTCTACAGAAAACAGTATGGAGGTTCCTCAAAAAATTAAAAATAAAATTATCACATGATCCAGCAATCCCAGTCCTGGGTATATATCCAAAGGAGATGAAATCACTATCTCAGAGAAATATCTACACTCCCATGTTCACTGAAACATTATTTACAATGTTCCCAGGACATGGGAACAACCTAAGGCGTGGGGAAAATAGGGATACGTTGGTCAAAGGGTACAACCTTTCAGTTATAAGATGAATAAGTTCTGAGGATCTAATGCACAGCATGATAACTTTATGTACAGCATGGTGACTATAGTTAACAATGCTGTGTTGTATACTTGCAGAGCTTTAATGTTCTCACCATAACAAAAATTGTAACAAAATGGTAATTATGTGAGGTGAGAAATATGTTAACTAACCTTATTGTGGTAAATATTTCTCAATATAGATGTATATCAAGTCATCACTTGTGCACTTTAAACTTATACAATACTGTATATCAATTACATCTCAATAAAGCTGGAAAAAAGGCTATGACAGGGGATTGGCTCCAACACATATTAAATAAAGCTAAACAGTCTTTCTGCTTAACATACTGTTTCTGGTGCATACAGACCAGTAGAATAGAAACAGATGTAAGGATATTTAGTATATGATAAAAGCATCATCTCAAATCACTGAAGCAAATGTGGGATATTAAATAAATGATGGTAGGATGTCTGGTTAGCCATTTGAAAACATAAAATTAAACCAGTACTTTAGGAGCGCCTGGATGGCTCAGTCAGTTAAGGGTGTGCCTTCAGCTCAGGTCATGATCCCAGGGTCCTGGGATCAAGTCCCAGAGCCCCACTTCAGGCTCTCTGCTCAGTGGGGAGCCTGCTTCTCCCTCTCCCTCTGCCCCTCACCTCCCCCCACCCTAACCAGTCATGCATGCTCTCTCTTGCTCTTGCTCTCACTCTATCTCAAATAAACAAAATATTTTTTTTAAACTAATACTTCACACCATACACAAGACACAAATCACAAATGGATCAGGATTCTAAATGTAAGAAAATAAAACCACATGTGTATAAGAAAATATGGAGGAATTCCTATATTAACTAGGTGTAGGCTAAAGTTCTCTATGACTCAAAACCAACAAATAATAAAAAGGTCAATAAATATGACCACATTAAAAAAATCCTTTTAATTAGAAAGGAAAGAAATTCTAACATATGCTACAACATGGATAAAGCTTAAGGACATTTTGCTAAGAGAAATAAGCCAGTCACAAAAGAACAAATATTTTATGATTCCATTCATATGAGGTACCTAGATTAGTCAAATTCATAGAGATGAAAAGTAGAATGGTTGGCTGCTAGAGGCTCAAGGGAAAAGGAAATGGAGAGTTTCCATTTCATGGGTACAGAGTTTCAGTTTTACAAGATGAAATGAGTTCTGGAAATTGTTGCACAACATTGTGAATATACTGAACTGTACACTTAAAAATGATTAAGATGGTAAATTCTATGTTATGCATTTTTTTACCATACTTAAAAATAAAAATAAGTTTTTAAAAGCTAATTTTAAACTCTGTCCTTGCCAGAAACCTGCACAAATTAGATTTCTAGGGGAAAATTCCTCATGAGATTTTTTTCCCAGAAAAGCAAAGTAGGAAGCACACTCATCTCCTGAGCTATCAGAAGGAGCGATCCACATTGATACTTCCTACCAAGGAGGATCCAGTTAACTTTTGCCAGTGCATCTGCAAAACAGAGGAGAATTTGTGCAATGGTTCTAGTATTAATCCCCATAGGCACCTCACCTTACTCACCCCCAACTCTTTTTAATGCTTTACAAGGCACCAACTTCTACAACCCCAAGAAATTCACAAAAAGCAAGACAAGATGCCTACTGTAAAAACAGGTCAAGCATTCAAACAGAGGTATGGAAAATGTTTTCTTCTCCCCTTTTCCCACCACATGCTAAATGGCTTTGCCTAGCTGCCTATCTACTTGCTTAAGTTATCCATCACAAATAACTTCTGAGTAAAGGTATGAAAGAAAAAAACATTAAATCAACATCGCATAGTCACATATCCCAGTCTCAAGCCTTGCAGAGCCCTAAAAAAGGAAGCTGTAAAAGATGGTAGTCAACAGTGTCAATGAAGTTCTAGCCCATAAAGAACTAACATATGAAAGGAGAAAACAATGCCTTCGGAGAATCTAATAAAATTAACAGAAAATGGGGATAGGAAGAATATTCAATAGGAGCTGCTGTTTGAAGTTTCATCAGTGATAGTAACATATTTAGAGAAAAACTGTATCCAAAAGACTGAATGGGTTTGTTCGCATAGAAAACAGGGATTCAGAGAAGCAAGTAGGGTGATGCATGCACACCACTCTCAAGGATAGGAAGGCACAAGACAGAAAAAGAGAACCTTTAGTCTACTTTGGGTTCTGCCATGTCCTCATGTGAAATAACCTCAAAGCGATCTATATATAGAGATAGATAATAAATATAAACAGATACATAGATATATAGATATGTATATGTAGTTTTGATTACTAACTGGACTCTCCAGAGCTACCATATTGAAAGAAATGTGCTCTAATAAGTGTTTCATGTATTGTTCTCACAGGAAAAGGGCATTATCAAAACAATGTTCAGGTTAGAGTGAGTCTATTTCTGACTGTTAACTCTAAAAGCACTGGCAAAGTTTAGTTTCTAGGCCTAGGGCCAAAACAATTTCACCAAGCTGATGCCACTCCGCAGAACCTCAGCTAGTCGGTCTTCTATCAACTTTTATCATGATTGTGTAATGCATAATATTTAATAAAAAATTTTACCAGATTTTTAAATAAAAGAGTATGGGATATGTTCCATGAAGCGCATCATGGTACTAGACCCTGGTTACTACCTGAGTTCCTGAAGAACCTGAATGCTTCATGAGAAAGGGAGTGTAAAAGAGATGGAAATGCTCTTCTTACCTGTTCAACAACCTTTCATAATCCTAAGACTTTCATAAGAAGATTTATAATCCATCTTTCTCAGTCAGCCATTTGAACACTGAGTTACATGTAAGACGACCATATAATTTATCATCTACACCAAGACACTTCTGAAAGTAAGAGAAAATATTTTTTATATAAACAACAGGCATGAAAAGGACTGTCCCAAGCAAACAGAGGTATATTATCATCACAGTCTTATGGCCTTGGTCACTGAATATTCATTACATATCTACTTAGAAGGAGGACCAGTACTCTTCACGATTAAAAAAAAAAAAAACACCTAGAAGCTTTTGAAACAGTGATCTCAATTGATTATTCAATAAACAAAGTAATTTCCCAAAGACAGGAAAACTTAGGATGACATTGGTCTGCTCATCTTCCCAAAAGAATGTGTTCAGCTCAAGGTTAGTAAGAAAAAGAAAATCCTACTGCTGCTGATAAAGCCATCTGTGCCTCAGAGACGGCTGACAGGTGCCTCCAGAAGAAGCAATCAAAAGTTGTTAACGATCAAAATCATGACAATTAAATACAAGGATCTATTAGGGTCTTATTATCCAAATTTCAATGAAAATAATTCAAACACCCTCTTCCCCAAAGAGAAGAGCAGCTACTTTACTTTCTAAATCCATTGGTTGCACTCTGCTTTTCAGAATATAACTGGAATAGCTTGAGCCCTCAAAATTTTTTAAGAGTACACTCTTCTCTCATTGTAGATTTTCAGCCAGACCACTTTTATAACTAAGGAAATGTGTTCTGGGAAGATGTGGCATTTTTAAAAGTTCAAAGTTGAAAACACATATTCTATAAATAAATCTACAATGAAGTGCTAGAAGGTTTATTTCTGATTTCTTATTTAACAAACTAGGAACTAGGCATAAAAATATTGGGCCATAAAATGCTTAAAAAAGTAGATTACTAGAAACTAATAGAACACATTATTATCTATTGAGCCAATGATGGGTCAAATGGCATTTTGAATTCTTGCACAGAATATGAATATGACCTTCATGTATACCATTTACAGAAAGCAATTTTATTTACATTTTTAAATCCACATAAAGGTGAAAGATGATACTGCTGCAAAATGGAACATTTAATTTTTTGCCCCAAGGCATAACTAAGCTCTCCCAAGGTCAAATGTAGCACAAGACTGAAATGAAACCAGGCTCTCCCCCCGCCATCCCATGCCAGAGGGCTTCCACTTAGGGCAGAAATATCTTGGATCTACTTTTATTTTTCAGAAATAGAAAAATTCCTAAATCCAACAGAGTAATTCTATAGAATATTTTGTGAGCATTTTTCCATTTTATTTTTTAAATCATATATCCAGACTATGATAAAAATGCCCAAGCTAAACTAGTTGAATGTTTGGGACTATTCTGACAATAAGGTATTAAACTAAACAGATTTTTAAAAGTTTCTTAGTTTGTATCATCACACAAAGATTTTACTCTTAAAAGAATATGGATTTGCATCTCTGTTTTATATCTGGTAAGCTGTCACAACACAGGACTCATGAGAACAAATGCCACAGGAGAAACTGGAGTTTATGCCTCCTACATGTGGTTCTCCTCTTACAAATAAGCTCTACTCTCCTCTCCCCACCTCCTCCTCTCCAGACATGGCAAGTAATTCACAAAACAGGGGTATGATTTGCTGGAAGAGATACAGATGTTAGGGATCATTTTAAACTCCATCACAGATGACTGTGAGGGTTGTGCTTTATGCCCTGGTCTCACTTATTACCTTACCCTGAGACCCAGGGATCATTTTTCGTATCAGTCAGGTCAATAGATGTAGACGTTCTAAAGAGATTGTGTCCCACATGCTATCAGCACAAGCTTAGGTCACAACCATTAATATCAAACCTGCATTTGTTACCCTTGTATCCCCCATTTGATGGGAAACCCCTCAAGAGTAACTACATCTAATGAAAACTACTACATTACCATAACACCGTAGCAATTTTATGCACACTCCAGCTACCCAAATAAGGTCTACCCAGAGGAGTGGAAAAAAAGAATTGTGCATTAAAGTGGAAAGCAACAGTTACTTCTTCCAAAAACTTTAAAATGAGGCTCATTCTCCTCCCCCTCCATTATGTGTGCCCATGCATGCACACGTGCACACATGCACACACACAAACACATAATATGGTGCAGTAATTTAAAGAATTAGACTGCCTGGGATAGAATATCACCACCTTGCAGCAGAAACATTCTCAATGCCCCCATTTCCTCATCTATAAAATGGTGCATTATTAATGATATGACTAGGATGGGCATAGCAATATCTTAACACTAATGATATTAACAAAACTTTACTGATATTAATAGTACCTACCATCTCATAGGATTGAGAAAATAAAGTGAGAATGAAAAAGAAAATCCATGCTGAAGTCCAGGCACAGTGCTTGGCTCTGAGTATAAATAGGAATGTAGAACATTTTATCACCTGCGGTCATCCCATACCTTTCCCAATTCTCATGTCAAATCCAAGACACAAAATAGTGTTTCTACGTAGGAACTCTTCTTGGGTACCCAGAGCAATGCCTTGGAAGGAGGCATATGGTGGCGGACAGGAGATATCTTGAGCAGCATAGGAGAGGGGTGCCATGGTTCTCATCCTATCAAAGTATTTCATCTAGGACTACTGCGAGCTTACCGTGGTGCCACACCTAGGCATTCAGCTAGAATGAACTTCAATGGAGGAAAGTAGCCTATATCCCCTGGCCAAAGGTCCCTGGACTTTAAAACTAGTAGGCTAGATATTTTGATTACCTTATGTGCAAATTTTAAGAGAATTTCAAGTGTTAAAAGTAATTAAAAGCAATTATTGCTCATAAATATCAATATTTTAAATCAGATCTTAATAAATGTTCACACTGTTTGCCACCTAACATTAAAACGTCACAAGAATTCTCACTCTACTAGACAATCTATTCATTAGGTCTGTCAAAGACTTGTGTCTTCATTTCAAAAACATTTGATTGGTTGCTGTGGAAATAGGCATCTTCTTCTGGCTTTGGTCACAATGGTTACTATTCGCATTAAATACTTATGGCTCTCTGGGCAACACTGGGCAACTGTACAGCAATAAGCAGGTGGGAAACCAAAGATAGGATGGTCCTGGGTAGAGTCAGTCCTTGCATTTCACACATATAAGGGCTGTGCTGGGAGCAGGAGACCCCGGCCCAGACAACCTTCTGTTTAAAGGGTAACAAGACTTTTTTCTTTACTAGCTCACCACTCCTATGTGTCAGGCACCTTTCAAAGCTCTTTATATCACTTTAACTCAGTTAATCCTCAATAATAACTCTATGGGGTAGAAAGTATTGTTAGCCCCATATTACAGACAAGGAAATCAGGGTCTGAAAGGTTAAAAAGTTTGCCCAAAGTCAAAGAACTAATAAAATATATTGCCATTCTCTTCCCCTCCTTTTTCTTAAGAAGTCTTTTTTCAGTGCTGCTTCCCTTAAGAACTGAAGTGAGCCATTTCAGAGAGAAAGAGGGAGAGATACTGGCATGACTGAAAAGGGGCCAGGTCCTCACTGGAGCCCAGAAGTCCTCCACTTTCCCATCAGAACTCCGCTATTTCTACCAAGAATTCGGTGCTGACACTTGCCCAGAGGCCATGACATTACCCACCTAGTAGAAGTAGCATAGTATAATATAGTACAGTATATCTTGGTAGGATATCAGCCATCTTTCGACATGCGTGTTTGCCTTTAAAGCCTCTTCACCATTTGGCCAAAGAACAGAAGCAGGGGAGTGGAATCTATCAATCTGAGACATGTGCATATACATCTGGCCACACATTTATTAGAACCACTCTAATTGTAAAGGATTTCCGTCAAGAATGCAAGGCAGGATTAAACATCTTGGGCCAAATCATTCACTTTTCATGCTTCCACTCTCCAGCACATCTCAGAGAGCAGAGCTGCAGATCCAAAAGTGGCAGTTCAGCTCATCTGTGCTCGTGCCAGATCTGCATTAGTTTGATAACGGCTAGAGGTTATGCCTGGCTCTTCAGTGCAGCTGTTCATAACTCTGCCTTATTAAACATAAAGAAATAAGGTTGAAAATCTAACATGAGGCACTCATCATTCAATTACGTATTTCTTGTGAAAGAGGGAAAAACTCTGCCATGTTCCACAAAATCTCCACATCAATAGCAATTAAGTTTCACATCAAGACCAGAGAAATACCACACTGACTATGCATGAATAACTTCCTTTCAAATGCAATGGTTTGCATCTTTCTCTAAATCTAATACTGTAAAACAATAAATGATGGTGCCCTGGTGCAACAAACGATACACAAATAACTGAAAAAGATATGTGAGTAAAGGTATTTTATAATTTCACTTTTAGAGATCATATAGTCAGCCCTACCACCAACACCACAGCTGCTCCAAGAACAAATCACAACTCACCATTCTACAAATAGATTTAGAATTAAACCTGGGATTAATTATAGTATTTTCATTGAAAACATCTCAAACAAAAAGTATAATGGAATCTTGTAATCCAGCCCATGTTTTTAAGAGTTTTCCATCACACATTGAGCAGCATCAACAATGAATATAGCCAGTCGGTAACTTATAGCGCTATTCCTTATTTAAAGGGGATGTTAACACAACAGTACAAGGGTCATTTTTATGAAGAGGACAAAAAAACAAAAAACAAAACAAAACAAAACAAAAAAAACTCTGACTATTCTAGGTAATATTTGAATGAAATAAGGGGAAGAGGGAAAGTTTTGAAAAAGTAACTATGGTTTTTGGCCATGATAATTCTCAGTTCAATCAGGCAAAAGAAAAATGTTTTATTTTCTAAATAAAAATACAAAAGAAAGAAAGAAAGAAAGAAAGAAAGAAAGAAAGAAAGAAAGAAAAAAGGAAAAGAAAATAGAAGAAAAGAATTCATAGTGAGGCTTATGGCATTGTCTTCAAGATTCATAAACCAAGTGACAGAATAAAGAAAAATGTAGTCTTTAGTGTTTAAAGGAAGAAAAGAATGAGAACCTCCAGTTTTTCTGAACTTTGCCCACATTTATGGAAAGTAGCTGAAGAGATTTATTTTAATAATTACACTACATTCAGATAGTCTTGTTTTTATGAAGTTTGAGGCTAACTTAAAACCTTTATTTTCTTCTTCAAAAATGCATCTTAAATATTCACAGTACACAACTCTAGTAAAACAATAAATGTACTGTTGGTCATTTTAAACAAAATAATAACATGATATTGGAGCGTGGTTTTGTTTTTTTTCTTCACACTGGCCCATGAATCTCCTTGTAATCTGGCAAATTAATAAATGCATCTTTCCTAAAATTTTGGCTGTATATTTCGATGTTGCCCTAGAGTCCTACAATCAGTTTCAAAACTGGTCAGGTACATAAAAGAAGGGGCAGCCTTATGATTAGCACATCAGAGCACAAAGAAGGACAATAAATTTCCATCACATTGTCAAACTCACTCAAAACAATCAAATATTTCACCGAACCATTTACAACTATTGATTGCACACAAAACCTGACTTTATATTCTTCCTATTTTAAGTAGATGTGATATTTTACAAGTGCTTCACAAGTAAGAGAGTGTGAATGTAAAGCAGTCCATTAATTTTATATAAGCTGTTTTATATACCTACGGGTCTCTAATAACATTCAGCTACAAGGTTACAAGAAGAAGAATCACTTTCTAAAGTTCGGTTGGAGAGGCCGCGTATATATACATAACTAAAATTCTAGCTGTCATGCCAGCAGTTTCTCTTTACCAAAATTACTTTCATTCTATGGCTGAAAATACTGACATAAACAGGACAATGGTATAGTGTCAGTTACCAGATTAATATCAAGGAAATGTTACTGTCAAACTCAAATTGAAATTACAAGGCCAGCAACCAGAAAACAAAAGAAGTCCCCACTATAATTTACCAAAGAATCCTTCAAACAGAGATGTACAGATGTATATCTAATCTGGCTCTGCTATGTGTGTGTATGTGTGTGTGTTCAAGTTGGAAATGAAAAAGACTCTTCTAAGTCAGGAAATTTTCTCCAAGCCTTTCTATCATAATTTTTCCTGGTAATAACCTATCTTAGAGAAGAAAATCTGTCATCTCCTCCTTTTTAGACTGTGACTTTCAATTTTATTAAAATTCCTCCTGATCTGCAGTGTGATGTCTTTGTGTTGGCTCTGAAAGGCCATGTAACACAATAATATACATGTGTGTCTTGTGATGGGTCAGGTACAGGGAGAGGCAGAAAAATGTAGGGCCTTGAGGGTGTTTCCGGCTAGCTCTTCCTGCTCAGGTTCCTGCATCATACTGCAACTTTGCCGTGCTAAGCCCAGTGTACATTTTCATTGAGTGGTTAGCCTGGCCTCTTGTTCCACTAAGTTAGTACAAGCTAATAAATGTCTTTTCACTTTATTGGAATCTCTCCTTAAAAAGGCATGACTGTGGGGTCTGGTCTTACAGAGATAGTCTTTTAGACTTGAGAAAAGTAAATTAAAAGGACATTCCTGCTAATATCAAAGCAGGCTTATTACTTCAATATAAGCACTTCCTTAATTTTCCTTCCTCAGCATGCTACATAAATATAAATAAAAAGGCTCTCTGCTGGATGCATGTTACATATATCTCACAGAGTTTAATTATAAAGCCTCTAAAAATGAAGATGGTAGGAAGAAATGATGTCAGTAGATCATACAGTCCTGGTATTGAGTTAGTTGGCTGTCTCTGACAGCATGCAAACAAAGACACTCAGGTAATTACAATATACCATGAAAGGCTGGGCTCTGAGGAAAAGAAAATCCAAGTAAAGGTGAAGGGTATTATTTCTACTTTAGTACTTGGAAGTCCACAATTTTAATTTTTGTTTTCATTACTGTTATTATAGATGTTATTATAATTGTGATAATTTTAATGCAATTAAGGATGTGGAGTTAGTTTTTTTAAGCGCCACACCCTATCTTCTCTGCTAGACTGATCTGTTATATAAACAAGGGATGAGCCAGATGAAGGCCAAGCATTCAAAAATACACAACCACTCACAATACACAAAGACACACACACACACACACACACACACACACACACACACACACTTTGTTGACCTTAAGAGTAATGGCATTGCAGGAAACAGCAAAGACACCCACACAGGAATACAACTTCCAACCCTGCAGCTGCCCATCAGGGGAGGCAGGCAACTTCTAAGAGTGAGAAAGACTGTGCCCAGGAGTGGGGGCTGCACAAGTGGGGAGAAATAGGAAAACGCTATGCAATTCACTAGGCAGGACCCTGGACACTGTAGCGACTTCAATGGGTTAAGGTGGGCCCCATTCCCAGTCTTTAAAAACTGCAGTGGGTTGGACCAAGGGCAAAAGGCCATCTTCTTGCTGCAAAGAGGAAGGCTGGTGTCAGCCAGGCCTTCTAGAAGACGCTGGAGGCGTTGCGCCTGAATCTTCCCTTCCATTCCTATTCAATTACCCGCCTCTCCTCACCTCCAGATTGGTTCTCTTCTCGCGGGTTTGCCTTTCTCCAAGCTAGCTTCTAACACAGGTTGACGGAGCACTGCCTGCCAGACCTCTGCTCCTTTAATACCGCGGGGATTTGCAGAATCCGGTATCCCGAAAGGATTACCTCTTACACTGAGGCGAGAGAAACGGACAGAACTTCTCAGACAACCCTCGCCTTTGACACAGAGAACCCCTAGCGCCAACTCTGGGTACTCCCCGGCTTATTTCTGGACCAAATCAACCGTGTGACCACCGTCAAGGAGGAACTACGCACACTTTAAATGACCGCAGTGTTGGCTCTAAAGGGTTGAGAAAGGCCAGGGGAGAGTGTGCAACAGCAGCCGGAGAAGGGGGTGGAGGAAGGAAAGGGGAGGCGGGACAGTGGTTGTGTATGAGTGTTTGGGGGTTGTTCGGGCGTTTAGGGGCTCTTTGTCTGTTTGTTTTGTTAAGTAAATAAGGAGAAACTTCCCCCTACCCCATCTTTGTTCTAATGATGACAGATTCCACGCTGCATCAGGCCCCACACCGGGGAGCCTAACCACACGGAAAATAATGAGGCTGCATCCCAATTCGTCTGCATTAAAGGCGAGCCAAGCACTTTCGATAGGAAATATATCGATTCTTTTGCCCGAGCCGTGGTTTGTCCTGCTCCCCGTGAATAATTACTGCTCCTTTAGAAATTCATAATAATTACGACTTCCCACCCTCCACCCGCGTCGCTCTTTAAGGGCGCCTGATCCTGGAGGTGTCTCGGTGGCTCCAGCCGCGTTCCCTGCAGGTGGGAGAGAGGGCATGAATCACTTCTCCCCACTTGGTTATACTCTGGCGAGAAAGTTGATCCCCTCTCCGTACCTCAGTTTTCTTGTGTGTCAAACGGGGCTTTTACGTTGTTAAAGACACTTACAGCTCTACATCATTTGATTCACGTTCGTTCGGGAGGAGGGACAGGTTTAACTGTGCGAAGGAATGCGGACAGGGGAGGAGAAAGTGGGGAAAACCGGGACTCACTTCCCCTCAGCCTAAACTCTGAGGTAATCACGTGACGCCACGGAGGTTGGGGGGAAGGGGTGCAAATGAGCCGATCTGGCCACAGGAAACACTGGGGACCTAGCGATCTGAGAACAGTGCTCCCGAAAGACTGGGAGAGGTAGGCGGGTCGTTAGAGTGGCGACTGGGTGGTAGGGAAGTGTCTGCGGAAGGCGCCAAATCTACTTAAGAGAGACCCAGCCCGCGCCGCCGCGACCGAGGAGGGCTGGTTTGCGGACACCCGGCGGGGCGGGGCGGAGCCTGTGGCTCTGTCCGTGGTTCTGAAGAACCACTATGCGGGCCAGTCTTGCTCACCCGCCGGCCACCGACACATTCAATCTCGGTCCCCGCGACCTCCCTCAGAAGAACTGCTGCGCTCCTGCCTGCTGGCCCAGAAGCACCGAAGCTCGGCGGCGTCGACAAAAAGTTCCCCAGAAGCAACGCTTTGGTGTGAAGTCTTGGGGTCTAGACACGAGAGGGCTGTACCTATGTTTTCTTAAACCAGCTGGGATTGCTCGAGGTCACCTGAGGCTAAAAGCAGACAATAGAGCACGCAGCTGTGGCGGCAGCGACTCCGGCTGGCAAACTTCCCGGGGCCCGAACACTCTGCGGCTTTGGTGAGACGACAGGGTTTCCGAGTCTAGGGTATGAAGCCTACGTCGAAGAAAGTGTCTCGCTTCTAACTTTAGAAGACGACTTGAAATGGCCTTTAAAATCAACGGATGGGGAGGGGTTCTGAGACCTCTGTGACAGGAGCACGCCCCCTCCCTCTGTTGGGACGAGGACGCCCAAACTCCCTTTGCGGCCTTCACCGCCACTGCCTCGGCTCTTCCCGTCAAAATCCGTTAAGGTTACGAGGGTGATGGGCCAGGCCTGGCCGAAGTCAGGTTCAACAGGGATGCGCAGAGCCCCCACGAGCCAGTTTCTAAGGAAACACTCGGTATTTCTAAGCAGCAATTTGTCTTATTGTGGGAGAAAGAAGCACTACATGAAAAGCCTCTCGGTTCTCCATTCTCATGCAGATGAGGTGATGCGCTCCGGCTGCGGCCTGTGTATCCCACTCCCCATCGTATTTCCGGCTTGAACAAGAAAATACCCTCATTAATTTAAAGGAAGTAGGAGCGTTAGAAGTCTCTTCCGTACTGGCGCGGGAGAGGCAAGCCGCTGCACTCTCGCTGCTCCTGGGACCCCACGGTGCTCACTCTCCCAGAGACCCCGCTCTGGGCGCCACCTTGCTTTCCACCACCCAGAGCATCCGACTAAACGACAAAGGGACTTTCTGTAACGGAGGGCACCTGAGGAAAGTATTTCTCTCCGTCCCACCCCCACCTCACGCCCGCCAGCCCGCACCTCCATAGTAAACAAAATATACCCAAAAAAAGCTGTTCGCAGAGGGGGTAATTAGGTTTTCAGCCCGCAGCAGAAACGCGGCGCACTCATTAGAAGTTGAAACAATAGCCAGCAACCCTCGAGGGCAGATGGCAAACCTGGAAAATGCGCAAACGCGCTCCTAAGAGCGCGGAGGGGCACGAAGAAGCCGCCAATATATATTATCTCAATAAAAAGGCGCTCTTGGAAAGCTTGCATAATAATTGAGATGGGCGCTCATTTCTGATCTGGGTTGGCATTTCCTCATCTCGAGCTGACAGAGCCAACTCAGGAAATTGCTGGTAATATTCATCTGGGGAGCACTTTCATTAAACGTAATTCATTCGACTTTCACAATAAATTGAGTGACATCCTTACAGCGGAACCTTTTTATCCTTGATTAAGTGCTTGCCAAGCTTTGGTTTCCCACTTTATTGTCACATTCCTTCAAGCGGAGTCGTCAACATGCCAATCGACAGCAGAAAAAATGTGCGCGCCTTGTTTACCAAGCTCCGGGAGGGGTTAGTGCTGACATACAGAAAAAGAGCTGGTCGGAAGCTTGAGTCGCGGATAAATCAAGACCGCAACTTCCTGCACACATGCGTCCGGACCTAAGGAATGGTGGGGAGAAGATTGCAGGGCTAGGCTAAAGAGCGTACCCGCCTTGTCTCCCCGCTGCTCCTGTATGCAGCTGACCCGACCGAAGCCTCGCCAGCCTGACTAGCCCGCCTCCCCTATTAATTAAAATGACGAAGACTGTTTAGGTCTTAGTATGAGATCTGAAGCTCCAGAAGGATTTGGTTGCTTTAAGGGAAGTTTCCAGGATCGAATCAAAACTAGGCACCTTACTTAATAAAAACAAACAACTCAGAAAGAATGCACACTTCCTAACTGGCTACTTAAAAGCATGCACTTTCAGAGCTTCCATTGGCTTTATTTCTGGGTGGAGGAGTGCAAGAAGAGTGTCATTCCTCATTCTCAGGATTCCCTTTTGACTCTTAAAATGAACGCTGAGACAGCCAAGCCCATTCAGTGCTTTTCAGACCCCAGAATCCAAGCGAAGCTGAGGAGCACCTCGGTATTTCAGGACTGGGAGAAACCAGGAAGTCATTCCTTTGCCAATTCCCGGTCCCTACTCCCCCACCCCCTATAAAATCAAAGAAGGCCAACACAGAAAACTGCTTATTTGAAAAAGCAATATCCAAATGCTTTCATCACTCAAATGTCCTTTTGAAAATATTGTCCACGGTGGTTATTACCTGGACAATGCTGTCAATTTCTGCAGTCCGCAGAAAATTTTCCCTCAGATAGAAAAGTAGGACATTGGGCACCGGTCTCAAAAAAATCAACCAATTTCCCTGCCACCAGATATATTTTTCACCCAGACAACACTTTCATTAAGGAGGAAATAGCCATCAACAATTCAAAGCCAAATAGAAATCAACTTCACACAAAGAGGAGCCACGAACTTAATGGCTTTCCGAGAAAATACAGCTGAGAAAGTTGGAGAGATTCTGGTTCTCCCCTTCTAATACTGAAGGCAGTTTCTCCCAGAAGCTATCACTGGAAGGCCCCAGACTACCATAATCCTCCTGAAGTGTGGCAGAAGGACAACCAACCCACATACCAGGGGAGCTGCTTTCGTGGTCAATGGAAAATTGAACACTTCAGGAAAATGGCTGGAGTAGTAGCAACTTTTCCTCCCACAGAGCCCTAGAATATGTCTTGGGACTTATAAGTTTTCATGTACCGCTGCTGGGGCACAGGCTCCTTCAAAAATCTAGGTTTAATCCTATATCAGGAAGGCTGGTCTGGGGTAGAAAATGCAATGGTGTTGGGGAACTTTTAGTACTGCCTCCAAGAACTGGCCTTAATAGAAAACACTGAATAGCCACTGTTAGGTAGTTAATGAACTTTTCTTTTCAGGAATAAGCTCAAACTGTAAAATTTTCAGTGGGCAGTAGCTTAATTTTCATACCTAGTCCAAAGGATAGACATTGGTGGTCTCTCTCCTGCTGCTTTTTCCTCACCTTCCTCAATTCTTAACAGCCACCTTCACGCTGAGTAAAATTCACCCAAACGGTCTGGCTTCTAATAGTGCAGAGGTAGTATTCCATGGATATATTAATCACTCTTTAATCTCTATTAAACAATTGGAGTGCTATTCACATTTTATGGACACTCTAAATTCGAGGGATTAACTGACTCAAAATCTTTTTTAAGGACAAGGTTTAGAAAGAATTTTTCAGTTCTTGCCCATATTGGCTTAAAAAGCAACTAGATTATTAGCAAATTTAATTCCTAGCAGAACTGGTGGGACCTAAATTGGAGGGTGAGGAGCCTCTTCTCATGAAAAGAGAACTGTGGATATGTGACTGATCACAATAACATCATTCAACCCCTTGCCAGATTCTCTGGACTCAATTTCTGAGTAACTTTTTTGTTGACATGCCCAGGGAGTACTCATCAGATTCAGTTCTCAACTCTGAAAATGGCCACAGGTGAGCCACCAACAGACACCTCTGCTTTCTGCTGGGAGGTGCTCTCCCTCTGTGCCCTGGCCTATCCTTCAGTTTGATCCACCAAAAAGAACCCAATGTAGGACTCAACTTTCTTCAGAAACAGAAATCACATTTTCCTAGTTTATCCAGTCTGTGCTTCAATTCAGTTAAAATGCTATCGTCCTGTTACCCCATTCTATCATACTGAAAACATCTTGGAATCAATCCAGAACTGGCAGAAGAATAAAGATTACAGGACCTTTTTTTTTTAATTTCAAACAAGTATTATTATGCCACAGGTTCCTCTCCTGATGAATTGAGACTTTTAAATCTATAATACACAAAATTCAGTAGACAGAAAATTCCCTTGCCTTTATTATTATTTTTTTTTTAATGGTTTCCTTCTTCCCTACATTTACGGCTGGAGTTAGCCCTGTGGTGATTTTTGAGTATGCTAGCTAATAAGCTTCAGAAGGTTACTTTGTAGACACATTTCTAATTAACTTCCCATTGCAGTACTAAATAAGCTTCCAGTTTGATATAGAACAGACTCATCTCTCGATGAACACAAAAACACTCAAAATCCTCAACCTAGAACAGGCATCCAAAGAAACCTGGGCCAAGAAACATTTTGAGAACATTCACTCAAATACAGGCAGAAGAGTGCAACTTAAGAATAGAGCATTGACCTGCTGGATTTTGTTTTTCACAAAAAAAAAAAAATCCCCAATTTGGGAATATTTAAGGTATTTCTCTATAAGCAGAAGCAGGAATGTTTTTGTATAAGAGATACCTATACAAATCTTGTTCCCCTGGACATAATGTGGCAATCACTCCTTGGAAAACATAACTGGGATTTCAGGGGCTTAAAGGGAAAGGTACACTGTGCTATCAGCTAGGAGGCAAGGCATAAATAGAGCACCCTGTCACTTCACTTGTGGTGTGAGCTCATAAAGACATAAAATTACTCATTAAATTCCTTCTTGGTTTATGGCAACTCAAGGAGAAAAAAATAAAATAAAATAATGGTTTTGCCACTCCTGCCTTCTTGGAGTGTAACTTGAAGCAGCTCCTGACAAACTGCATGCATCTATTGCAGTTTCTTCCTAAGATCTGGGATGCTCTAAGATACAGCTACAAACGAATGATAAATTCAGTCACAGTATGTGGTGTTTAATAAAATAGATGGAGAAAGAAGCTTTGACCATTTCTTGGTCTGTCTCACTGCCCTAGAGTTTTATTTAATCAAGGCTCTTCACTTCTTTACCTGCCTAGAACCAACCTGTCCTGACTGCCCAATTCACCCTTTTAAGTTTATTTCCATGGTAAAAACCAGCTCCCTGCTCTTCCAGGAAAATATCTTGGAATTCTGTGGGCAAATCACCATAGGATTACAATCCCTGGAAATACTACCTTGGGTCACAGCCACCAGTCTTTTGTTTTTGTGGTGCCCTGTGGTTTCTAATCCCCAAAACACAAAACAACTTTAGATCGGAGAGAAAAGAATGGACTTCTAAATCGCCTTCTCTATTTTATTGTTCACATTTCGTATTGTTTTGAGTGAAATTGGAAAAATTGTCTCCTTTCTCCGTATTGCCAAAAGGCATTCAGGTAATGAAGTCTGTAACTAAACGGTAATTGAATCAGCATAATTTGCACACTGAATGGTTTTCAAATGCTCCCAGTTTACAATTAAAGGAGAATTAATGCGCTTGTTGTTGAGAACGCAGCGCATTAGAATAAATCCAGCACTGTTGTTGTAATGAGTGGAAAACGGTTTAACTGCCAACAAACACATTTAAAATTTAACACAACGTATTGATTTCACTTCTGCTTTTGATAGATTATTTTCCAGACTATCGAAATAGTTGCTCCAAGCAATAAACTGCACCACAGCCATGAGCCTTTACTGTGTGTGAGTACAGTCCAAGGACGTAAGAACAGTCTTGAGGTTCAGGTCATGACTTAAAGGTACGCAGAGGAAAGGGGCAGGAGGGTTTCCATGGTCAAGGGAATCGTTAATATCCCTTCTCTGTAGCTTTCATTTTGCGGTCCCTCCCCCTTCTTTCAATAAACAATTTCTGTATTTCCTCTGGCCAAACTTTCTGCCCTCTGTCTTTGGGCTCTCAATGTCAGTGAGTAGACTGGACACAGGTGGGAGCAAGAATGATTGAAGATGGGAAATGGGAAGGACAATTTTTGCATTCTGTCTGCGTTCCAGCAGGGGAAGGCACAGACTTCCGCGACAGAGTCAGAAAGGCTGTTCTTTTGGATTGGCTGCCCTGGCTTTCACCTGTTTACCCCAAGGTGTCCTGTAGACGAGGACACTGACGCGCAGCGCCCTCTGGCGTCCGCGGCTCCGACAGTCAGGCGATAAAGATGCAAAGAGGAGCAACACTAAGGGCTCTTGAATTGAAGCTGAAACCCGTGAAAGGCACACACCCTCACATACATATTCACACCCGCGTATACATACACACTCATTAACATACACAGAGTTCACACAACTAGCAGCCCCGCAGTCACATGCACCGGGGCAACAGCTGGGAAACGCTGTCAACTGAAGGGTTGACAACACTTCTGCTCCCGGTCTTGTGGGTTCTGAAGCCCCTGAGATTGAGGGACTGCACCGCCCCACCCCATTCCGTTTTTCCAGCCCGGTCAGAGAGCTCGGCTGCCCCAGCGGTCCTCACCCCTACTCAGAACACACTGAGCCCTCCGTGCACTCCTGTGGCTCAGAAATAAGCGATGGGGGAGCCGGTGCACTGAACACAACTTCGCCAGCAGGGTGCGAGTGTCCCTGGCCCTCCCTGAAGCCAGACATGAGAAATTGCTCTCTCCGTCTTGGCTCCACGCAGTGCTCACAGCTACCAATTCACCTACACCCCCCAGTTCCAACAGTGTGCAAAATCCAGACACCCGAAACTCCACTCCAGAAAGACTCTGGCAGTGGCTTTGCTTAGTATTTTCCTGACAACAAGGTCTGCCATTCCTTAGTAAGGGGCTCGGCCCTGGAACTGGGGTTCGGTTACATGGTGGAAAGAAGAGATTGGGAGGAGAGGGAGGAAAGCCACTACATGTTTGCCAGGGCATCCCTGATCTAACTCTAATCGCTTGTGGTGCTCTTATCTGATACACTTGTCCTCTGTGAACCCTACAAGTCAAACAAAGTTACCTGCACTTCTTTATGCGTCCTATCTCCAAACTGGGGGACTAGGTGGGTGAATTCACTTTCAAAGTCACAGACCTAGGGAGATTCGTGCTCCGCACTCTCTACTTCCATTTTCTTTCGTTTAAACTCTGTGGATGAACTAATGAGAGTTCCATGTATATTCAAACCTTCCTTTTGCCCTCTCTGCCCATAAAGCATCCCATCCCACTATCTCCTCGGTTTCTGGGTGTCTAGGGCGCCCTAGACGCTGTTCAGAATCACGCACAGGAGAGGGGGGACTGAAGCAAGAAATGAGGGTGGGAAACCCGAAAAATCCCGCAGGGATCCAAAGACCAGCTTGCCAAAGTTGTTCCAACACGGTCGCTAGGAACGCTGCTCCGCTGAACTGGCGGTCTCACCCTCCTCCCGCGCGCCCCTGGTTGTCTGTCCTCGCGACGAGGGTGGGATTGCGGGGGCGCCGGATCGGCAGCGACTTACCAAGTAAACGGTGGGCTGCAGGAGGAGAAGCACGTACCAGCACGCAGCCTGCATCCTCCCGCGTCTCAAACTTCCTCGGCGGTGCTTTCGCTGAGTCTTTGTTCCTTCAAAAACATAGATCCACCTGACATCCACTTTACAGAGCAAGGAGCGCTCTCAGCAGCCTAGATACAAATGAAATTAGACATCCCATGACCACGCGGGCAAGGTTAGGCTTGGCGACCAAGCGAGGAAAGGGGGTCGTGGAGGGGAGGGGTGGACCAAAAACCGGGGGGGAGGGCAGGAAAAATTGAAAAGCTAGTAAATCCAGCGCCTGAAATCAGCGAGCGCGCGGTCCGCAGGCAAGCGGTCAGGAGGGTAGGATGATGAGGGGCTCCTTGCGCCCTGCACTCCTCGGGTGCGAGTTCCCGGGCGGTGGAGACAGGAGGTGGCGGGGCACACAGAGCCGCGTGGAGGCTGGTTCCGAGCCCAAGCGTCTCTGGCAGCGAGACCTGCCCTAGTGTTTGATGGCCGGGCGGCTCGGACTTAAAGGCGGCGGCTGGTTCTTCGCCAGCCCTAGCAGTGCTCACACACGTACACACCAGCAGAGAGAGATGGAGAAAGAGAGAGGGAAAGCGAGCTGGAGAGACTGAGCGAGGGGGGCGCGGGAAGAGGAAGGGGTAGGTAGAGCTGACCGGGATTAGGTGCTGGGTATCTTCACACGTTCCGTGGAGTGGGGGTGGAGAAAGGGAATGCAATTTGCATACTGTAAAGCTGGGCTCAGTTTACCCATCCGAGCCCCCTGCACAGAGATACACGCGCATACAAGCACATCTTTGACACTACTTTTTTTCGAGCCAAGGGGCAGAGTCAGTCACTAACTTCCAGAGTGGAAGCCTGCCCGGATCTGTGAGGTCACCCGCCAGGCGCACTCAGTCCCCCAACCAGTGGCCCTCCCGCCGCCCCTTCCCTGTGTCCCACCACCCCACCCCAAAATATCCTCGCCGGGACTGTGGAGGTGAAGTCTACGTACCGCACAGGACTAGGGGCGAAACCGGCGAGCAGGGACCGCTCTGGGCAGGCTCCATGGAGGAGCTACTCGGGCCTGGCGTCTCCGGCGCCCCGGACATGCCCTCCCTGGCGCTTCATCTCCATGCTCAGGCGCGGACCGGTCCCGCTGCCTCGTCCAGCCTTGGCGGAGTCTGCGTCTCAGTGCCCGGGTCGCGCTCAGGCTTGGTTCCGTGGGAGCCTAGGCTTGGCACAGTTGGATTCACGGTGTAGGAAACTTAAGAGGCAAAAGAGGAAGGGGGAAGCAAAGGAGAAAAGAGAGGAAGAGAGAAAGGGAGTAAGAGAGGGAGGGAGAGAGGCGAATGCGCCGGGCGAATGCGCCGGACGGACTGGGACCGCCGGCGCTGGCTCCGGGACGAGCAGTCCGGGGCTCCTTGCTTTCCGAGGCTGCCGAAGGATGGTGGAAATGACTTAAGGGGAGGAGACTGGGCAAGACCTCAGGACTCGAACTCGAGAGATAAAACACCGGCCTTTTGGAAGAAAAAAGCCACAAGGCAAGCGCAAACGGTCCGAGTTTCTGAGTGAGGGGTGGGGTGGCAAGACCTGGAGGCTCCTGGCGCACCGAGCAGCTACACGTCTACCGCGACACTGGGAAACCAGTGAGCCGCTCCGGAGAGGAGTCGCAGGCCCTATGCATGGTCCTGCCCGGCCACTGGGGGACGCTCTGGAGCACGCTGGGGTTCTGGGCGCCGACGAGGTGGTGCTTTCTCCGTAGGTCTGCCGCTCGCGGCGCCTACCTTCCCGACACGGGCAATTACATTGGCACGTGGGTGAACGATTCCTCAGAGACTAATTAATACCCGGAATAAACAGATCCCGCTCCCAGGTTCTCGGTGGGCCGGGCCCGCAGGGAGAAGGGGCTCCCGCGCCGTCTCTGGTGGCCGCAGCACCCAGTCCCCCAGGGGCGTGAGGAGGACTGCGACCGCCAGAGGAGTGGTGGGGAGCGCAGTGGGGCGGTGTGTAAGGCAGGAATGGGTGCAGGAGGGTGCAGGGCCCCCTGGCCCGCCTCGAGCGCGGACTCGGGGCGCCGCGGACCTGTGGCTGCGGGACCCGACGAGGGGGCGCTGCTGACCGCCAGCCATTCAGCGCGCGACAGCCGAGAGGACTGGGCGACCTTGCGCGTTCGACTCCTCGCCGCGGGCTGGGCGGTGCGAGAGGAGTGGGGTGGAGGGGGGACGCGGGTACGGGCTTTGAGCCTTTGCCACCTCCCTCGTTCCTGACACCTTCTACCAACCAGCGTCTCCCACTCTCGGCCTCTCTGCTCTGACTCTCGCTTTCTCCATCTCTCTCTTGCTGTCTCTGAGTATCTTTCTCATTCTATCTCCTTTCTTTCTTGTGCTCTGTGCCTGTCCTTCGGCTGCATCTTTCTACCTCTCTCTGTGGGTCTCTTTCAGGATTTCCGACTCTCTCCAGCTCTGTATTTCCCTGTCTCTACCTCATCCAGCCATTCCTCTCAAACCTTGTCCTTTTCTTCTCCCTTTCACACTCTCCAGCGCACAACCCTAAAGCCAGCTTCTCCCTTATCCGATGAGATCCTGGGACCAGGCCCTTCTAGTGCCGGCTGTGCCGCCAGCGCCTCCTCAGGGTGCCCAGACTCAGTCAACAAGTGTGAGCGGGGCTGAGAGCATTTTCTTCCACCCACTTTGCTGGTTACCTCTCCAAGTCCGCCCTTCACCAGAGCTGGAACTGGAATGATGCTCTCTACACAATGAAAACTCGATTAATAATCTGTAAGAGTTGGGCTGAAATTTATCTCAGGAGCCCTAGTTGATGACATCCAAATACCACCGTGATTTTTAATGAGTCTTAGAGAGTCCTTTCCTCTAGTGTGGATATTGGACACCTCAGGCTCCACCATTTCTGGCTGGTAGAGGGCCCAGACACAATAGGTCCTGGAGGACTACAGGTTCAGTTCCCCTAGAGAAGCTGCCAACCACCCCCCCACACCCCAGCCCCCAACACCGACAATCAGCAGAACCACCCTTTTCTGGAACAAAGGCAGAAAGAACCCCACTGAGACCTTCCCCTGGAATCAGACCTCCAATTTAGATCCCCACTGTAGGACTTACTGCCAGGCACTTTGAGGCCTACACTTTCCCTTCCAGCTAAAAATAGGTCTTTAAAGAGCAAACTCTTCTAATCTCAAAAGTTGTATTCTGCTGCTGTGACCTCTTGGAATTCATTGGGGCATATGCAGAGTAAGGCAGTGAAGCACATTTTCTAAGTGGGACTCTGCAAATGCACTTTGGAAAAAATGCACATTTATATATAGCATAGTTGCAATGTTATCTTGGCTATCTTCATTTACCTGGTTTTTCACATTCTTAAGTTTAAAGAAGAAAAATAAATGTTAAGGCACCCATATCTAAGGCTGAAGGGTCGAGGTAGAGCAAGGGAAGCTTTGTCTGTCTTCACCCTTTAGGATTCAAGAGGCCATCCTAAAATTGATCCCCACTCCTACATGAGTTCCCAGGCCCTCCCAGGCTGGAGTGTGGAGCTGGAGTGAATGTTGCCTGCCTCTCCCCAGATGCCCAGGTACAATGCTGTCAGGGCTGAACTTGGAATATGACCTTTGGGAAAAACGAGAAAGAATCAGGCCAGCTTTGGGATACACCACGTTCTTTTTTCTAAATCTTACTTCAAAAACATTCTGCCTCTAGTGCCATTTAGCCTTAAAAATTACTGCTTATGAAATAGAGAGACGATCAAGGACCTTAAAATCTCTGTCTGAATGGGACTGATTATTTAAGAAAAGCACCACAGGCACCTAGTAATGGGAACTGGTCTGACACTTTGTTCTGTGACAGAGGATGCCAAAGAGCTTTTTATGGTAATGACCTGAGACCTTCTGCCCAGACATTCAACTCTTACTGGATCCTATGAGACACTTGGCCTGAGATATGAAACAGCAGTGGATTGTCACTTTTTGTATCTTTGCTAGAGTCTTCATTTCCTGTAGTACTCAATTAGAAAAGGACACTAAACCAGGTAAAACTTAATCATTGTTTCTGCTAAACCTCTTCAATTTTAATGACATAATATTAAATGGGGTGAGAGGCAATGGGAGACAAGGATGGCTCGTTCACCCTCCATCTTTCCTATTATTTGCTTTAAAAAGAAGTAAAAACAATAAGGACATGATTTTCAGACATTCTTCTGTTTAAAGTGTTACCCCACTCTAAAATATACTCTTAGAATACATCTGCAATCAGCCTTACCAGGACAGGACAAAAGTGTATCCTTAAGGAGTATAGTATTTGCGCCAATTTTTTTCAGGCGTTACCCTGAAAAGTTTATGTTAAGAATTCTTTTGGAAATCACTCTCTAAATTTTGCGTGTGATGCAACTTAGTACACATATAAACTCAGCATCAATTATAACCATGGTAAAAAACAATCCTCTGCCCTCTGCTTTTCCCCAAGCTCAACTGATTCAATCTGAAATGAATAGTATAAAGCAATATATATTCTTCTCCAAGAAATATGTCTTTTAAAAGAATTAAAATGAGCTACCAAAGGAAACAGTGATATTAAACAATTTTCCTGATAATTAAGACCAGAAAAAAATTAAAATTAGAATTCATCTGAGATATACCGATAATTCTGTTAACTGTAATTAGTTGTTTTGGTTGATTTGGTTTGGTTCACTTGTATGACTCTCTTTTTCTGAGGGGGAAAGAAAGGGCAGAAGTTGAAAGTTTGAATTATCTTGGGGCTGGGGAAAAGAAAGAAAGAGATTAACTTCGAGTTCCATAAAACTCTGTCCTAAAATGAACCTGTCTTAAAATGCACAAATATCATCATCTTTTATCCAAAATCCAAATAAAAACAGAAAACGGTTGTTATGAAGCATCCAGCTGTGGTCTTGCCTAGGCTTCAGGCCAAATTATATCACTTTGTACATAGTAACTGCATTGTACCTATTTTTTTCCCTAACAGTGACACAAAACTTATAAGGCATGCATTATCCTTCTGCCTTGACCTCAGTATAACCTGGTATTTGCATGTTGATGACCTTGGAAAAATGCCTGAAGACTCCTCTGGCCTCAATACCTCCCCTTCTATAATGAAGAAGTAGGATTAGATGATGTGTAAAATGCCTTTATTCTATTTTTGTATGATTAAATAAATGTAAAGTCACCTCTGCCTTAAGAAACTTCACAAATGACAATTGTATACTGCATTATGATTTTCAAAAATATTGACAATTTAAAAGAATACATTTTGTTCAGTGCATTGCAAAGATTTTAGGCAAGTGTGTTTCTGGGTTTGAGGACTTTTTGTGCATTTCTTCTGTGCCCCACCCTCGTAACCTTTTTTCAAGGTCAAGGGTTGACTCTATTGTATTAATTACATCATTTTTTTCAAATAAATTGTTTGCACATGTTTTTAATGTCATTGATTTATGAGAATGTACACTCAGAATGGCATCCCTATTAGACTTATGAATATTTGTTTAAAAGACCCATAGCCATTTTCACTACTTTTGTAAAATATTTAAATGTCACTCAGGACAACTAAGAAACTCCCTGGCCCTTCCACACCCCAAGCTATTTTGCTAGTGGAAGGAAAGAAGGATCATTTGCAAAGTGATTTGGTATTTGAATGTAGTAGAACTTGGTTAATAACTATGAGGCATGTGTGCTAAATTACCTTTACAAGAATGCTTTAATAACAAGATCACTGGACTAGAGAGAAAAAATAGCCGTCAAGCTCTGGAATAAAAAAAAATTAAAGAGAATCAAAAAGCTTTATGTAGAAGGCATTTTCTTTTTTAGAGGTAATTTATATGCTCAGTCTTTGAATCCATATTTCATTTATTCTGCTAGGTGAGAACAGAGGATTCTCAAAGGTAGGGTAGTTTTAATTATACTCACAAACTTTAAAAAGAGAATGAGTACAATAAGAGAAATTGAAGAAAGTCGGCATTAAAAAGGCAGTTGAATGCAAAAGATGGGAAGATTGGGTCATTGCTCAAAAATCATAACTAAAATTTTAAAAATATTGTGACTAAGCAAATCTTTGCATTATAATCTAATTACAAAAATTCTTCAAGGTGGTCCCTCCAAGGCTTATTAATTGACAGTTAGTTCCCTGAAGCAGAATCATTAAAGACAAAGAACTTGATAACCAATGTTCTGTTAACAAAGTGAAACACAGTCTATGCTTTCAGCCAGAAAGAACACTAGGGCTCTGAACCACATAGAGGTGGAAGAAATTATGAGGACAAAGGCTGCAAGCCCTGTGGTTGCCTGAATGCTGAAAATGAGGCTGCGAATGCATATTTCATCTCCATAATCTAAAGTCCATGGCTACTTTGAAACACATGTCTTTCCAGCTTTTATCCTGATCTGGTGATATGAAAACAGAACTGAAAACTATAAGATTTACACAGGAAAGGAGCAAATGGCTGCTTCAACCCAAATATCATAATGATAAGAATGTCTTGGATTAAAAAAAAAAAGAATGTCTTGGATTAGACATCTTTTAAATAAAAACTTTCACAGGGATGCAACGACCCCCTCAATTTCACTTTTTAACATCAGATTAATGAAAAAAACTATACCAGAATATTGCCATAATTAACTTCAAGGGTGATGCCATAAGAATCACATAATCTTACATTTTTCTGTTTCTTCTAGCTCTAATAATAAAATGCTTTTGATAAAACTCAAAAGCAAAATGGTGTAACATCAAATTTTGTATTAAACTGGGGGTTAGTTCCTCAAAGGTCCACAGATTTCAATAGGATAATAATGGCTACCCATTTAGGGAGTGCTATTAGGCATATGCCAGGAACCGTGCCCTGGATTTTATTTGCCTTATCCTGCTTGTTTGCCTAGTGATTCTGGGAGCATCAATTTGCAACTTAGTTTTGCAAGGAAACCTCTCACGTTCGATAAGATCTCCTTCCTCACACTCGTTCTCCATCAGCTGACTTCAAATCTGAGTGCTGCTGGACCATTCATTGCCACTGCCCCTGCGTGTAACTCTCTACTTGAGCTTCAGTATCACCATTCCCTCTCCAGATCTTTCAACTAATCTTCCAACCACTCCTTCTCAGATTATCCACATGTTCATCTGCATACATTAAACACTGGTGCTTCTAACGATTCCATCAGTAACTCTTTTTCTCTTTTCATTCTGACCAGGCAATCCTGTCAGTTCCCATGATTGCATTTACTATTTATTCTCAATGACCAACTAGTTCATAAATTCAGCTCTGATATTTTTCTTGACCCAACTATCCAATTGTCCACTTAGATATCCTAGAGATACTTAGAATTAATACGTCTAAAACTGAACACATTATTACCATTACATTACACATTACATAGTCTGTTAGTTGGTGTAACAGATTCTAGAGTTCTCTACTTGTAACAGGATTAAGTTCATGCCCTTTGCCAAGTGACCTCACAGTGGAATGGGGGAGTTTTCTTCCTCATATATGCAAAATTTCTTTCTTTCTCCCTTCCTTATTTCTTCCTTCCTTCCTTTCCTTCCTTCATCTCCTTACTTCCTACAAAATCCTTCTTTAGGATTCCTTTCAATGCTAATCAGAGTCTTCAAAAGGTATATCATGTTTCCAAATTGTTCCTCTGGCCTCCAGGAGAATAACACACACCAGGTAGAAACTGCATCCTTCACTATGGGTCCTGAAATGAAAAATCACTTGGAGCAGACCGGAACCTGACCTGTGACCTGGAGCACAGTCATCAAAGCTAACTTGCAGTCCCACAGATTCAAAAGTGAGCAATAAATGTTTATTGTTTAACTATCAAAATGTTGGCATTATTTGTTTTGGAGCCAAAGTTGACTAATTAGTGACACCACTGCCATATTGGAAAACAAAAGTATCAGGTTCCCTTATGCTTTCTTTTTTTTACTACACATCAAAAATAAAATTACTAACACCTCTCAACTTTTCACATGATTATCTCTCCTCTGCTCTGTCCCTACTACTGACTGAGGCTCATATCATCAGTCACCTGGTCTATGGCAATGGTCTTCTAACTAATCTCCCCCCTTTCAGCTTCTTCTTCCATACATATGTCCTCCTCAGTGCCACCTGGATGACACAACTCAATCATCATACACTTGTTAAAGTCTCTTCACAGCCTCCCACTGCTTACTGAATCAAGTCAAATTTCTTAGCCCAGCACAGAAGACTGCTCTGAGTTGACCTCTGTCCACTCCTTCATCCTCATCTCCTGTCTCCTGGCCCCCACTTGACTGCATACTTCACATTCATCAGTTAAAAGATCTTTAGAGCTTCCAACACACAACTGTATGTCTCAACTTGGGGCCTCTGCACCTTCTTCCTTTTGTTTTGAATCCTCTCACCCCAACCTCTAGATGAACCCCTAATCTTCCTACAAATCTCTGCTCAGAGATCACCTCCCATCCTCTCCACTTGCCCCAGAGATCTGCACACTAAAACATATTATTAAATCAATTACATCATGCTGTTTATACATTTGTCTTCTCTCCTGGACTTTGTCATTCACTTTTGTACCCCTTGCCTTACCTTGGACTAGATTAAATTGAATGTTAAGCCACACTTGGAAAGCACAGTGCCCAGAGAACAGCCTAGTGCACCTCTTAAAAGAAAGTATATCAGAGACTATGGAATAAAAAGTCTTCCTCCATGAAGTATGTAAATAGTACATAATGGAGAAGGTTTTGAGGCAAATCTCAGCCCAGTGAAATTAGTAAAAGTAGCAGGACCAGTGTGGGAGGATTAGGCCAGAAGGCATAAGCTCCTTCACCCCAACACACTCAGAGTCTTCTCAGAATCAGGGGCTGAATGAATAATCTGGTGTGAATGTGTTACTCAGTGACTGATTAACCCCCTCACTTCCAGGACCAAGAATACCTTGGTACCAAAAAGTCCCCAGATATCCCTAAATTCTAGTTTCATCTTGAATGGGTATACCCCAGATCCTATCTCACATTTCAGTTATTTCACCTCTTAATCAGTTTCTTACCCAAAGACAGCAGGGGATGGAGAGAGGAGGGTTCAAGAGAGAAACATGAACATCATCATCATCATAGAACTACCAATTCTGGTAAATGGGGTTAACCCATAGAAAAACAGGATACTAGGCCTTAGGACTCTGGGCTTCTGAATGAATATTTTTGGAAGCAAGTAGAACTATGAGACCTTTGGTCAAGGATAAACACTAGCACTTCTTCCTGTCACAGTTAAACTCCTCACATGATAAACACCAATGGCTCTTGCTTCATGATCTCTAAGGTCTCACTAAACACCCCTGAGTCGTGTCTCCCTCCCTCCGTTGACAGGACTCTAAGGTAACCTGTAGCCTATATTTTACTGGATTTGATGGCGTTTCCCAATTTTCATATCAATTCTCCACAAAATCATCCTTTCTGGGTTTCTTTTCTATGTCTTTGGCAGTTTCTTATCTCTGGTGATGGCTATTCTTACCAACTTTCTCCAGGGTTGTCAGTGTTCAGTCTTTCAAGCCCTTCCCTTTGGCCTAAACTGCACTCTAGTATCTTCAGCCACCAGGGAGCATCTTCATTCAAATGTCCTACTGTTGTCTGACAAACAATGTTCAAGAATGAACTCACCATGGGGCACCTAGGTGGCACAGCTCGTTAAGTGTCCACTCTTGAATTCAGCTTAAGTCGTGATCTCAGGGTCGTGAGAGGGAGTACCACACTGGGCTCCATGTGGATTCTGCTTGGGACTCCCTCTCCCTCTCCCTCTGCCTCTTGCCCCTGCTCTTTCTCTATATATATAATAAAATCTTTTTTAAAAAAATAAGAATGAACTCACCAAAACCACCAATAACCACCCCACAATACAGACACGTGTTCCTACTCACAGCTAAGCTAATTTTCTCTGTACATAGCCTTTAAAGCGTAGAATTAACTCTCATTGTTTTCGTACATATCCCCTGGACTAGTCAGGCACACTGTGGTGTCAAGTCGTCCTTCAGAATATCCATTGCAACCACCTCCTTGCCACTGTAGACCATGTCTTCATCACCTCTTATCTGGACAAGCTACCTTCTGATTTCCCTGGCTATAATCTATTTCCCCAATTAATCTCATTACTGCAAGCGCCATAATGGTAGGGACTATGTCTTACTCACCTGTGTACTTCCAGCACATAGTAGACTCCCAATAAATATTTGCCTGATGCATGGATCAATTCTTTATGCTACCTCCAGCTTATTTCTTAAATAACATATTTGTTGTATTATTCCACTGTGCACACACACACACACTACTTTCATTTATCTTCCCACGTCCATAGCAGTGCTGTTTTTGTGTGTTTTTTCCAATTAACTATTTCTTCAAGAGAGCCCTCACTCAGAAACATGACAAGCAAAGCAGAAACGTAAAGCGTCTCTGGTTAAATCTGGGGTAGAATGCTACATCTACACCTATAGCCGTCTCTATGCCGCCTTCTTTCCTCTGTCCCATCCCCAAGCAATCCTAAAGCTAGTAACTGCCTGGGGTACCCTAAGACAGTAGTTTCCAAACCTTAGTTTGCTTAATTTTCACCTAGAGGGTTTATTAATATTCACATTAGAGGCCCTACTTCCTATTATGGTTTATTAGTCTAAGCTTTGATCCTGAAAAGGATGCATTTTAACAAGCATCCAGGTGATCCTGATAAACAGGCAGAAGAATGCACTTGGAGAGACCTTACCTTAGAAAGTGATGGATTGGAATGTAAAAACCCTATCATACAGGGTGACATCTAAACCTCCTGTGGTAGCAATTAAAGTCAAAGCCTCATGAGAAGATTACAACTGAGTAAAGACTGAAGGAGGTAACAGAATAAGCCATGTGGATATTTGGAGTAAGAGCTATTCAGACAGAGGTGCCTGGGTGGCTCAGTCAGTTGGTTAAGCGTCTGCCTTCGGCTCAGGTCACAATCATGATCCCAGGATCCTGGGAGCATGTCCCGCATTAAGTCCTGAATTGGGCTCCTTGCCCAGAGGGGAGCCCGCTTCTCCCTCTACCTGCTGCTCTCCATGCTTGTGTGCACTCGTGCTCTCTCTCTCTGGCAAATAAATAAAATAAAAAAAAACAGACTGAGAAGTAGTACACACTAATGTTGGAGGAAGCCCGGAAGGAGGAGGAAGCAACTCAGTCAAATGCCTTGGTAAGTCAGGTAAGATTGGAACTAACAACTGAATTTAGAACTAAGGAAGTCTTTGGTGACCTTAGCAAGAGGAGTTTTAGTGAATATGAAGAAGCTGAATGGAGCAAATTCAAGAAAGAAATACAAAAAGTATGAGTGTGTACACAGTGCATATAGGCCAGTCTTTCCGGATGTCCTTTCACCCCTTTTTAATTTCCTTCTACCTGAGTCTCTGTACCATCTAGTACCAATGTACTCATACTGGCATTTTATCATATTTAACCCTCAATGATACTTACTATGTTTGTATCATCTTTCTAATCTGGAAGATCTTAATGGAGAAAATCAGTATCTCCTTTTACATCTGCAACCCCCCCCCCCAGTGAGTTATATAATTCTGCACCTATAGTATTTGAAAACACATGATGAACTAATAAATATTTTCTAATGACATTCTCTACCCCTTGTTCTAGTTCTTCTGGTTATAATCTTAATTATAGGTCAAATTTCTAGTCCTCACTTTGAACTTGAAGGAACTTCATGAAATGGTACTACCCAAAATACATCTTTTAGTATTTTCTTATATAGCCCTCTGCTTTAGTTAAGACAGTTTATTGACCATTTCCTGAAAAGAGAACATTTATTTTTACCTGTCATTTTAATTATAATATTATTCTTGTCTAAAAATTCGTCCTCCAACCCAAGGGCTTTTCTCCTCTCAGAAAGTAACCAAGAAAGAATCCTAATCTCAAATTTTGGTCCTCTTTTTTTAAATATATAGTTACTCCAGATTTTAGACTTATTGTCTATACCTCAACATCATGATCTCTCATATTACCTACTGGATTCAAATATTCTACTTTTATATACATTCCATTTTTTAAAAAAATATCTTAGACCGAGCTTAGCATTTTTAGTTTTGTTTATTCTAACCATCAAATAACACTTTAGGACCAATGAAAAATCAGATGAGAAACAAAATATCACCACACATGAGGACATTTAATGAAAGATTAATATGAGAGAATGCAAAAATAAATGATGAAGGGACGGATGGACAGATGAAAAGGACTTTACAGTTATTTCATTCATCATACAGTATCTTCTTTAATACTCTCAAGAGCCATAGGATGTGGGTAGTATACTTTTTATAAGACTATGATGAAATAGTCTTTTTTTAAAAAGATTTATTTATTGGAGTCAAAGAGAGCAAGAGAGCACGAGTGGGGGCGGGGGGCAGAAGGCAAAGGAAGAGGGAAAAGCAGCCTCCCCACTGAGCAAGGAGCCCAACACTGGCGTTCAATCCCAAGACCTTGGAATGATGACCTAAGCCGAAGTCAGATGCTTAACCGACTTAGCCACCCAGGCGCCCCTATGGTGAAATAGTCTTAAAGAGGTTTATCTGCCCAAGATTATGCCAGGACATTGGAACCTAAATCTCTGACTCTAGAATCCAGCCCTTTCTTATTTCCTTCATATCTGCTTGCTGGATAAAAATATAAAACCACTTAAAACCTAATTCAAAGCTGTTTTCCAACGTCTTCACTTAGATAGAATTGATGAGGTTTTGATGAATTTGTTTTTCAATGAAATTGTAGTTATTTTTTTCTTCTTTAATAACATACGAACTAATTGGTTTGATCATTTAACTTAACAAAGTATCAGCAAAACAAAGTCCACCACTCTTAAACAACTCTGGTTTTGAACACTTTACGTCTCGAAGCATTGTCAGACTACCATTGATTCCAACAGTAATGGTTTACAAGTTTGAGTTTCTGAAAATCAAGATAAAAATATTCTCTGGGAATACATGTCCTCTTTGGAGTGGACTTCTTTCTACCATAAGACCCTCCTCTCAGATTTCTGATCTTAAGAAAACAAAACAAAGAATAGTTTATTAACCAAGTGCTTTCTGAGCCTATATGAACTCCACCCCTCAGATATACTTAAAAAGATGTTCTGTTTACTTCCTTAGTATGGAAACTCTTAGGAATTTTGAAAGTTTTCTTAACCTTCTTAGGTCACTGGGGCACCATGAGAGATCTGAGTTAATAATTTAGTAACAGGTATCCCAACATGATGAAATCGTTCAAGGTTAGCAACAAAAATCTGGCAATCCTATTTGCTTTACTTTTGGTCATGGGCTCTAAGTGAAAAACTAAGAAAAGAAAGTTATATGGCAACACATGATGCTATAAAAGAAGTATATTCTCTAAGAAGAAGAACCAACTAGTTAAGGCAGCCAAGTAGTTCACTCAGCATCCCAAGTGCCCGCCCATGGTGCCCTCAGTCTGTAGCTTATAACCTAAAATTATCTGTCCCCAAACTTGAGTTTATGTTGAGATATTTAGAGGAGTTGTGTATAAAAGTGCTTTAATTTTTAAAATTATCTTTGATGTGGGGTGCCTGGGTGGCTCAGTTGGTTAAGTGTTGAACTCTTGATTTTGGCTCAGGTCACGATCTCAGGATTGTAAGATAGAGCCCCTGTGTCAGGATCCACACTAGGCGTGGAGTCTCCTTGAGATTCTCTCTCTCCCTTTGCCCTTCCCCTACTCATGCTCTCTTTCTCTAAAATAAATAAGTAAAATATTTAATAAAATAAAATTACCTTGACAAATATGAAATCAGGGTAAGTTAAATTTAACTGTATATTAGTTATTTTCTCATTTTATATAACATTAAATGCTTTTTGGTTGTTTTCATGGCAAATTGTGAATCCGCAATGTAGAGATTTTGGATTTCAGTTTCTATAATTCAAAATAAAGATGAACTATATTAGACACATGTTAATTTTGTGAAAAATGATCTCCCAATTGACTAAGATACGATTTATCTTTAGACTATACATTTTTATATTTTAAATCTCAAGTTTACTACTTCTAACTTGTGTCTTAAGGTTTTAGAATCAGTTAATGATAGAATCTTTCCAAGTATTGTGAAGAAATTTGACAAATAGCTGATTGAAAAACCAGGTATATGCTTTCTTTTATCATTTTCAAAAAGAGAATAGAAATGTAATGATAATTAACCCTGCATACTATTTTCTCTTTTGCCAAATCTTAACAGACTACCGGAAAGTGCGAACCTTTCAATGAAAATGGACAAAAATAACCCTCAACGGAATGATTATGAAGATTTTCCTGTTGAAGAGTGAAGATGAAACATGAAAAAGATCAGCTTATGCAGCAGACATTTTTCATTCTTTTTTACAACGTGAGCAAATGGAGGGTGAAGGAACAGCCTTCACCTTTCATCATATGCTCTGCTCTGCTCCAAGATTTACAGCGACCCTTTAAATTAAAAAAAAAAAAAAAGGAAAAAAGAAAAAAAAACTGCACAAAATAAGGAAACTGTCAGTCGCTAGAGCAGTGACTATCAAGCAAATTTTAACATGGATTACAAAGAGTTTATGACTGTTAACAAAACTAAGACCATGACTCTGAGGATCCACAGATCCTCAGAAACAATTTGAATTTGTTTCAAATTCAACAAAATTTGAAAATGGGAACATCCAAAACAAAGGTATGTTGTTTCTGCAATGTAATTTGTTTTGAAAAGTTATTGCCCAGTGAGCACTGTAAAAACTCTATTTCACTCATGACAAAACTGCACTTAGATTTTTAGTGAGTGAAGCCATAGTCAAAAGAGAAAGAAATCTGACATTTGCATCACTTTTAATGTAAAATTTCACACTCTCCTTTATTCTGACAATGGTGTGATTTGTAAAGGCCTCGTAATTGTGGTCAATTGTTACAGTCCTCCAGCGCCACCTAGCGTTTTCCACATATTTCTGTTGCCCAGCTCACCTATTCAACCAAACTAACAATTGCTCACAAAAGTATTCATACATCCTAAGTTAAAGGAATAGGAAGATTTCATAGCTTGATTTTCAAATCTAGTTAAGATATTTTCTGTTATCTTCTTTTAATACTTCTAAATTGCTGAAGGTCTCTTGCTATTTTTATTGAAATGAAAGTCTTTTATATCTTTGGAGTTCATTCCCATTGATAAAGGTTTCGTTAACTAGTGCTTTCCGGTGAACTGATGCAATTATAAGGTGGACTTTGCTTTCTCGCAAAAGGAAAGTCACTTTATGATTGATTCAGTTGAGTATTTTAGAGATTTTAGAGTGGAAGCCTACACATATATGAACTGGGTTTACAGAAGCAGCCACGGAAACATGGAAACAAAGGATGACAATTGAACACCCAATGTTTGTGAACTGACTTGGCTGAGAACACTCTCCAGTTCTTGTTATTAGAAACAGTGGTCACAAAAGGTTAAGGTGGGTGATATCTACTTCCCCACAACCTCATTACCAAATGATAATTGAAAACATATCTCAGATCAAATTATGCCACACCTATAGACCTGTATTAAATACATATTCAATAGCGAGCACATACAAAACTGTTCATATGGTTTAATCTATAAGTTTAACAAAATCCTGGTTCCCTTCTTCCCAGTGCTAACCAAACTGCCTTGTATAATAGATTCACTAGAGGCAAATATGGCAACATCCTTAAGGCAGAATTTTGTTACATTATGACCAGCTTCAGGCATCCAGATTATCATTCTAAACCAATGGCGGGACACAAGGCCACTTAAGAGGTAAAGCTTTATGCACCATCCTTATGGAAGGAAGCTATAGATCTCTAATTTTACTTAATGGTAATTACTGAAAATAATTTTGTCATACAAAGAAAAGGTGGTGTTAAAATATATGATTCACTCCAAGTGTCAAACAGGTTAGGTATGTCACAGAATAGCACCACCACCAACTAAAAATCCCCTTGTTCTTAACACACATGGAAATGAGATGGTCTCTATATGTGCCTCCAGGAAATATCCTATTATTCTGGTTTTCTCTTTCTCAAATCTCTTGATCAAAGTAATTCAACAACCAGAAAAATGTCTTTGCTTCTAAATAAGAAGTGCTAGGATTGGGTCAGATAAAAAGCATTGTCTAAGGAAACAGATTTACAATCTGGATCTTTCTAATCCAGATACACACCAGGGTAATAAACTAGCTTGGTCTGCTCATGGAAAAGCCAAACATTGCTGTGCAACTCCAGTCAGGTAATAGAGGAGGAAGGAGAAATTTCATCATTTAGGCCTGACTAGCTTTTTTTTTCCACTTCCAGCCAAGTCAGTGAGTGGAGAGGAATCTAGACTTTCTACATAACAATTTTAGTTTCTTCATTTACAAAATATGTATGGGAGCAGAAATGTAACAAAGGCATTTGATGCTTGAGAGGAGCTGGGATATCACCTTGTACTCAGTTTTTTAAAAATATTTCAACAGAGACATTTGTTTTGACTTTCGTACCAAAGAAATTTTACAATATTTATAAATTTGTTTTGAAAATAATTAGTAAATATATCATTTTATTTCAATACATTAGGAGATACATCCAGGCTCAAATACTCCTTTCCTATAGGTGATTTGCTCTGTGTGACTTGAAGGATGTCCTGAAGTTCACATGTGCCTAAATATCTCTCCACTTGCTCAGTGAGATGCCATCTTCCCTTCTTGCTGAGGCTCAAATTCTCAACTTTAAAGTCAGAACTCTGATTTAAACAACCTCAAAAGAATCAGTTCTCAGTTTTAAATCCTAGAGGCAGAGGTTGTAAACACCCTAAAAGTGTATGCAAAATATTGTGTATTTATACACATGACCCCCTTTTTGTTTCTGGAAAGTGTGTTCCACAGCTTTAATTAGATGTTCAAGAGTGTCCCTGCTCCGACTCAAAATGCTAATGAGCACTGTCTACAGGATTTAACCAGCCCCTCCAATTATCTTATTATTACAGATTTATCTGTTAGAGTTACCCAACTCTCCTGACAGGACATAGAAAATCCACAAGAAAGTTAGATCTTTTGTAGGTAAGTGCTGCCTTGCATGACCCAGTCTTAAAGTATCAGGTTCTGTGATTAAAATCCATGTTTGACAGGCATGGGCTCTGCAGCGAGGCAGATCTGAGGCTGCAGTTTCTGCTCTGTCATTCACTCCTCATGTGACTGGTTTGAGCCACCTCTACTTGCTGCCTGCATCCCTGCAGTAGCCCAGTGACTGCTTCTGCCCTTGCCCTTCCTCAGTCTGTCCTCAATGCAGCCACCGGAGCATCACTGGAGGTCCTATCACCTCACTCCCCAATCTTCTCATGACTTCTCACATCAGCCAGCAGGAAAGCCAGTGAAGAAAAATGGCCCCAAGGCATGCAGACCCTGCACCACTTCCTCTCAGATCCTGTCTTCTCAGACCTCATCTCCTCCCTTAGATTCTCTTCTCAAACTTAGGGATACTCTCCTGAGCCTCAGGGTCTTTGCAGTTCCTAGTCTATTCCTTGGATGCCCTCAGCTCTCTACTCCCAGGCCACCATTTTGGACAGTCCCCCTCTCCATCCTAAATGACACCACATACACCCGCATATCCCACTGCCGCACTCCCTCTCCCCCTTTACTGCTTCATTGTTCTGCACTGCATCCATCGCCATCTGACATACAGAACTCAGTAGTTCACTTTTCTCTATCTTCTTCAATGCCTAACCACCATTCCCCACATCCTCCAACTTCTAGAACATGGGTGAGCAAACTTTCTTTAAGGGGCCAATTAGTAAATATTTTTGGCTTTGTGGGTCAAATGGGTCTCTGCCACAATTTCTCAACTCTGTTATCACAGGGGAAAGGAGCCACTGACAATATGTAAACAAATGGGTGTGGCTCTGTGCCAACAGAACTTTATTTACCAAACCAGGTAGCAGGTACTGAGTTTGGCCCATGGGTGATAGTTTAACTCCTGCTCTAGAATAATAAACTCCATTAGGCGAGGACATAATCTGCCTTATTCACTATTTTATCTCCATCCTTTGAGGAAGGTCCGATACAAAGTAGTTCCTTAAACATCTGCAGAATGAATTAATGTCTTTGACCACTGTATCAGTTTCTCATTGGTAACATAAGGTAATAATATCAACTGTGGGGTTTATTTAAAAAAAAAAAAAACAGTCCATGAACGTATATCATATGGTGAGCAGAACAGGTAAATAGTAGTGGTTAAAATTATTCTGAACTCCATCCCCCAAGAAGAATACGGAAAGACTGAAAGACAAACAGAATTTAAAGAGAAACCAAAAATATATCTTTGAGGAAATACTGAAGGGAAAGAGGGTATTTTTGTCTGGAGGAAGCCCAGAGGAGGCATAGTCATTGTTTTCCTAAATTTGAAAATTATTTTAAGCAAATAATTTTCTTATATATATATTGTGGCACCAAAACTGGTAGAACTAGGATCACCAGGTAAATATTACATGGAAATAGATGTCTGCTCATTGCAGCGATGCACTTTCCAGTCAACCCTGGAAAGGAGAGACCACATTCATTTTCTTCACCAATGTACCTTAATGCCCTAGCAGGGGGCCTTAATTGAATGGATGAATCAGAATGAAGAGTGAATAATCTAATCTTCAGAGCTGACCAAAGCTAGAACAAGCTTCCTTCATCTGTGCACTAGAAGGTTCAAGAAGGAACTTTGTGACCTCTTGCTAGGGTGCAGCCAAGATACATTGCTAGAGTACACTTGTCACAACTAAAGAATATAGGTGCGTTCCTATGAACTAAACACACTTTGTTCAGATTTCCCTAGCTTCTCCACTAGTGTCCTTTTTCTGTTCCAGGAGCCCATGCAGGATACCCGGTGATATTTAGTTGTCATGTGTTCTTAGGCACCTCTTGACTATAACAGTTTCTCAGACTTCACTTGTTTTTGTGACCTTGGCAATTTTGAGGATATATTTTGAAGTATATTGTAAAATGTCCTTCTATTTAAATTTGTCTGCTTTCCTCATAAATAGACTGTCGTTATGGGTTTGGGAGAGAAAGACCCACGGAGGTAAACTGTCGTTTTTAATCACATTATATCAAGGGCACATGTTATCAGCATGACTTAGGACTACTGATACGAACACTGATGACCTGGCTGTGGCAGTGTTTGTCAGATTTCTCCACTATAAAGTTATGCTTTCCTCCCCTTCCCATACTCTTTGAAAACAAATCAATGCATACCCCACACTCAGGAGTGGGAGCAATTGAGCTCCACCTTCTTTTGTAAAGAAGATGTGTCTCTTCTCCTTATTTGTTTATTCATTCAATCATTTACATCAGTAGGGACTCACAAATATTTATTTTACTCATCAGATTAAAATCCAATATTACCATTACTCATTTTGTTGCTCACACCCTTCCAGCTTTGGCCATGGGGGAACTCCTTCAGGTTGGCTCCTGTGTTACTTAGACATGGTCTTATCTTTTTATCTTTTGAGCATTTCTTACTTTCTGACACTACAAGATGCTCCAGGCTTATTTCCCTTTTTTGTTTGTTTGTTTAGCACCATTTATTCAGTGATCTCAGCTGTTGTTGTAGCTGTTGCACATCAGCCTGTTCTTAAAACATAAAATGCTCTTCAATTCCTCTTGTCCAGGAGAGAAGGATCTTCCAAGTAGCATGCCAACAGAACAGAGACCCTGATGATGCCAGCTTCAATGACGGTGCCATCCAGTGAGGGAGACGGTCATGGCACATTCATGACCGGCTTCCAGAGGTTTTGAAAAAGGAGCCTTTGAGGGCCCAGTCTGCCCAGCATTTAGATGCTGTCAGTGTGGGTTCTGTACTCCTTAATGGTGTTGGGAGGTAGGTTAAGCACTCTGGATTTGGGCTGTGGTTGACTGGTCAGTGGAAGTCTTACTCCAAATTGAAATAATGTCCTCCTGAAACCAGACAGAGACCACAGCCCCACAGATCTCCTCCCCAACCATGAACTGTTCCCCCAACGTGGCCAGAGTAAGATTCTCCCAGCAACGGGATGCCAAGCCCTTCCACAGCTGAATAATCCACTTGCCACCATTTTTATCTGCATCATCCTCCCACATGGTTTTAATTCCTTCTTTGAAGAGATCGAAGTCACTGTGTCTGGGCTCATTTTCTTTCTTTCTTTCTTTTTTTTTTTTTTTAAGATTTCATTTATTTGACAGAGAAAGAGGCAGCGAGAGAGGGAACACAAGCAGGGGGAGTGGGTGAGGGAGAAGCAGGCTTCCCGCAGAGCAGGGAGCCCAACGCAGGGCTCGATCCCAGAACACTGGAATCATGACCTGAGCCAAAGACAGATGCTTAACGACTGAGCCACCCAGGTGCCCCTCTGGGCTCATTTTCTATCTTCCCCATCCTGACTCTAGAATCAGCCACCCCTCTACAGAGCCCTGACTCCTATTTATTAGAAAATAGTATAAGAAACAAGGTCTATGTTTTGAGTATGTGTGTTGTTCCTGGGGTGTTACTGCTTCAGCAGACAAAACTAGAAAAATAAATGTATGTATATTAATCCATACATATGGATTATACATATATATAGCTATTTCTGTCTATCCATGTTTATCTAAAGTTAAACAAGGTTTCATACTGATATTTCCGTCTCTGATCCAGTTCATTCTAGCTTCCCATCCCCCCTCCCTGTTTATCTGTAACTTCCCTCTTCAACAGTAAGAAACCTGCCTCCCATCATCCACCATCCATTTCTTCTTCATTTGTTCAATTCCCGTGTGCACATGCATAGCAGTTTCTGAATTTTTAACCCAAATAGCTACGTTTTTTGACATTATATCACACTTTACATACGTCTACTTATATCTTGTCTTCATGACAATCCAATATATAAATAGGGAGACTAAAATTAGAGCTTTTAAATTACTTGCCCAAAGTCACATATTTACCAAGCCTGGAACTGAAATGTGAACCCAACTCTGTCTGTTTAGAAAGCAAATGATCTTGCTACTTAACATACTGCTTCCAATATTATAAAAAAGGGGAAAACTAATTTGTAATATATAGTTTGAAAATAAACAAACACACTGAGTTTTCATTATAAAAGACATCAGGTTTATTATAAAAACTTGGTAGATTTTATTTATATAGTCATATGTATAGTTTGGTACAGTTTTCTTCTTAAATAACGTTTTTGCATTTCTATACCTAATGAATACTTTGTAAATATAATTTTAATGACGACTTAATGTTCCATCCAGTCAAAAGATCATTATCAGCTTAACTATGTCTCTCTTGTTGGAAGTGTAGACAAGTTTTATATTCCTTACCAACATAAAAAATGCTGAAATTCATTTCACATCTCCAAGATATAGAATTACTGGGCCGAAGTGTTTAAGTTTTCAATGCAGTTTGCCAAATTCCTCTCATAGGAAATTGTACTAATTTAATTCTAATATTATCAGAGTGGTTGTTTCACTGCCACATTTTAATATTATTGTTTCAGAGCAATCTCTACTCTACGAATGGCCATACAAATCTTGTTCTTATCACGAACAAATACAATTTAATTTACTCAACCCTCTACTTCCAGGTATCAAGTGATTCCAAAAAGAGTTAAGCTCTCTGATAGGATTTTGATTAAACACTGAAAAAGTGTGTGTGTCACTTGATATTGTAAAGTATTGTTTTAATCAGTAAATCTTTTGAGAGAATATGCTTCTGTCCTTAAGGCTTAATCTTGCTTTGCTTACCATCATTAATTAAGAAAGAACTCTTCGTAATATCGGTTAAATAAATCAACTTTTGTTTACAACTGTAGTTGCCAGACCATCATGCTCTGATCCTGACCCCAAGCTTACCATGAGGAGTCCCAGAATCAGTATGTGAACTAAGAGTTATTTATAGATTGAATAAATATTATGTGTCATATAAACACAGAAGACTATGTTACCAATGTATGCATATATTATGGTGAAAAATATAAATTTGTTTCAGAACATTCCTAAATTCATAATAGCTTTAGTCTTCGAGTGTTTTCTCAAAAGACCCTAAAAATACAACTGCTGTTATGAAGATTTCAGAGATTAGGGGACATTAAAAACATTTCTTTATATTCAAAAATGTTGAAAATTATTTAAATAGGTGTACACATGTCAATTTGGTGGTGTTAGGTAAGGCAGGCACTTACTGAACACATTAATCCAAAACTCATCCAAAGGATCCCTGTTCATCCTGTGCTCTACACTGGGTAAAAATTTAATTACCTTATCCCTTTCTGAGAAGTTTAGGCAATGTCTTCTTTCAATAAGGAATGCTGCAACAATTTAAAAAAGAAAAAAGTGGCAACGGTACCCACCTTCAAGGCTGAAATTTTCCTCAAGCCCCTAGTATTCAGGGTGAAAGCTAAGCATAGCCAAAATGCTCCCTCAGTTACTTTATGTGTCTATTCAGTCTCAGTCACTGATCTCAGACATTTTCCACAGTGTAGATCAGGGGCATGTGTAGGCAGTGCAGGGTCAAGAGAAATTACAGGGAAGCTGAGCTATCATCAGCTGATGGGGTGGTTTTCTTGGATTCCTTTGTTCCCATTTAAATATCCTCCCAGCCTGAATGACTGTGCTAAGGCAGTCACCAGGCAAGAAAAAGAAGGCTGATTTTTATAAAGAGAAATGGAAGTACCGTTACTCAACTCTGCTGTAAGACCAAGAGACCCTACAGCTTGTTTTATAGGGAAAAGCAGTGAAGTAGGAAATTGCTAATGCAACATCTTTGGAAGAAAGGAACCATGATGATACCAGGCAAAGATGAAGAAATTTTAATACCTACCTAAGCCCCTGCAACAGAGGCTAAAAGGTTCAGAGTATGCATTCATGGAGTGAAATGCCACTTAATTAATTACAGAGTTGAGCTCGATTAGTTTTAAGGAATCTTATGAACAAACAAATGGGGTTAATCCATAGCATTTAGTTAACGGGCTTCATTTTTCTTTGCCAACTTTGATCTGCCATTGCTCTTATTTCTATTAAAACACAGTAGCTATCACATACAACATAGCTTGTAAACATATAGTCTCTGCTCTAGCATCTCATAAAACTTATGTTTTAGGTATTTAGACTGCACTAGACACATTATTTCTTTAAGTCTTATAATAACGTTCAACACATAAGAACTTCCATAGCATATGTAGATATGGATAGCTTTAAGTAAATCCATTTTTAGGTCCTCAACTTCCACTTATATTCTTTTTTAAAACTTATTTGCTTAGCTAGCTGGAAGAAATTAAGCAACAAAATATATAACAATAGTATCAGTTTATCATCCAAAGAATAAAATTAAATATCCATGATTCTGTTGTGACATAAACAAATGACTGAATAAATAAATATATGGAGAAGGACAAATTTTCCTTATATAGTTGCCTGGATATGAGTGAAGCCAAGAAGAAATGAGTGAAAGAGAAATCACCATCAGAATGCTACAGCAATAATTGCTGTGGATAACATCCACTGATGCATGCTAAAATTAGTGGGCCAACTTTAATGAGAAACAGGATTGTTGAATAGCCTCAAAGAATCTCTCCCAAAATATGTAGTAATTACTGTGGTGGTTTTAACATATATCCACATTCTCTGATACTCCTCCCTCCAGGAAGTGGAGTTTAATTTCTCTCCCCTTGAGTGTGAGCTATACTTAGTGATTCCATCAAATAAAAAATGGAAAGGGAAAAACAGTCACTCTTCTGTGGAGAAACTGGCATACACCACTTATTCACATGATCAAAGTTAACATCACCTGTAATAAGTCAGGTTGGTATCATGCACTCCTGATATAATGCAATGAGAGCATTTCACCTCTGGGATGTTCTTCCTAAAAATGCATAACCCCAGTGTAACCATGAGAAAGCATCAGAGAGACTCAAACTGACATTCTACAAAATACCTGACAAGTGTGCTTCAGAAGTGTCAAGGTCATGAAAAGACAAGAAAACACCAAAACACCATCACAGACCGAAGAGTTTAAGAGGACACAAGGAAAACCTGGTGAAATGTGTACCAATCTATAATGTCAATACCAATGTTAATTTCTCAGTTCTGATAAATACACCATGGTTGTGTGAGATGTTAATATTAGCAGAAGCAGGATTTGTTTGTTGTTGTTTTGGAGAAAGAAACACCTTTATTTTCATCAGAAATAATAATGCTGGGGCACCTGGGTGGCTCAGTTGGTTAAGGACCAACTCTCAGTTTTCGCTCCACTCTCACTCAGCAGAGTCTGCTTGAGATTCTCTCTCTCCCTCTGCCCCTCCCCTCATTCTTGCTCCCTCTCTCTCTCAAATAAATAAATAAAATATTTTTTTAAAGTTGTAATAATGCTTATAAACTTATAGAAACCACTTACTCTAAGAGAAAAGAAGCCAGGAATTAGAGTGAAGGTGATAGTAAAATGAGAAATTATACAAGGATTAACCTTAATGGTTATGTTTGCTCGGAGATTAAGTGGTTTAGGGAAAGATTTAGTACGACCCAATATATTCAATGGCTAAAGTGATCCTTCATTTCCTTTGCTCCCTTTTTGGTGGTGGCTGGTATACAGAGTAGTGATCTGCTCTCAAGGTAGCATAATGCACAACAGTAGGTGCCTAGAGGTCAATTATTGGCTTAGAATAGATCCAGGCTATTAACTTCAAGATATGCTTCTATGAAGAGGAGATTTGCTCGTCTGACTTGGCCCACAAACAGTGGCAGGCCACAAGCCACCCATTCTCTGTTGCGAACAAGGTTGCCCTAGTTTCCTAGCAGGACTTACAGATCCTCTAGCCTTCTCCCCTGCAAAGCAGATCTGTAGGCCATAGTGAGACAGGACTCTGGAGCTACAGGCATGGGTAGGAAGAGAGCTCAGCATTCTTATGCAGGTGAAGGGCACATGGAACCTCTCTGGGGCACATGGAACCTCTCTGGACTACTTCCCCCACTTGGCTATAAATCTAAAATTATTTCAAAATTTAAAAAATGTTTTAATTGACATGTTTGAGAATACTTCTGACCATTTTCTTTTTACCTTCTTCCCTTCATAACAACCCTTCTCCCACCTGACAAAAGAAAACACTTCTTCCCTATACTTCATTTGTTGTGGTCAGTTGCCCTAGGGTGTAACACCACCTACAAAGCACAGCAGGGGACAAATCTGAAATGCCTCTGAGGGAGAGCAAAGAGAGAACAGGAAGGAATAATGACCAGAGCTAACCTGTAGCAAATCTCTGTCTCTCTCTCCCACCTACTTCCTTAATTACTCCTAAAAACTTACTAACTTAAGAATTTTAATTCAGAACTCAAAAGGTTATCGTAGGAATGTGGTAATGTACTGATTTGAATTTTTCAAGAATTAAAGTCTAACATTTTTTTCTTGTCGAAAATAACTTTGATCTGGGATGACAAGTTCAACTGCAAGGACTGACTTTGCTAATTAAATGATATGTCAGACATTTGAATCTACTGAATGAGCTAAGTTTGCATATTTGATTCAGATATATTTAAAGTATATACAATAAGCCAGAATATACATCTTCTGCAACTATTTAAAATTGAAAAAAAAATTTATATACCCATTTTTAGATGTGAGGTTGTAAATAATTTTTCAAAATTATTTTGGAAGAATGCAAACAAAAACTTTTGAGGACCAATTCAGTAGAAAGGGAAGAATCGCCTTACCCACTTTACTCATGTGAAGTGGTGTTCTTGAAAGCTGGAAGGGTGTTTGGTCCATGGGAGTGCATCAATCAGAGCTCCAGGAGCCACAGGGCATGCTGGGATAAAGGCAGACGTAGAATAAGATACAACATATGTCTGGACTGCAGAGACTCAGAGGGAGGAGACCAGGTCCCTTACCTACTCTGGTTTTTAACCTGCCTTGGGTCTTGGATCCTTTTGAAATTTTATTACTGTTATAGACTTCCCTCAAAAAATAATGCACATAATTCCATACTCTCTAAATTTGGGGCACAACTTAAGGACCCAGTTAGGGAGCCTTGGTAGACAAGGAATGATAAAAATGTCAATCAGTGTGTTTGAGCATTTTGGAGCATTTTTACACCCATTAAAAAGCTCAGCCCATGTGGAATCATAAAAATGACCTGAGAATGAAGCCATGCTCATGACTAGATATGTCAAGAAGGTCCATCATTAGTCACCCTACCCTCCTCCTCCTGCTCCACCACCATCTCTTTCAATCATTATCCATCTCAGTCTCCCTTCTTCCCTCTGCCCACCCCCACCCTTGCCCAATATCTGAAAAACACTTTTGGATTTTTAGTGTGAACTGAATCTTGGCCAATCACTTAATCTGATAACCTGATTCAAAATGAGAGCCAATACTAGCCTATAAATTTTTAAAGGCTCCCCCCTCTCAACGGACAAATTAAAAAAGGTTCCCTCTAGGAAGATGCAGACCCTCCTGCAGGGACTGTCGAGCAGATAAACACTTTTGTAGATGGAAAACGTTGTCCTTCCTCTGGACAGATGAAGCCCTGCAATAAGGCATAAGTTTTGGTGAACAGTGTGAGCTGGATTTCTGCCCCGCAATCCTGATGTCACCGTTTGAGTTTCCCCTGAAAGCAAAGATTGATGTAAAGTCTTAAGCACAGGTGGTTTCTTTATGGAATATGATTCATGGAGCAGCAGTGAGGGATCAATGAGAGTAAAACAGAGAAAGAGGAAAGAATAATACAAAGATGCATTACAGTTTGCCCCTGCTATGTGTGACTTGTGCTTGATCTTGCTGTAACCTTCTCAGCAGCCTTAGGAAATGTCAAAACTGTTCACCCAGAGACAAAAGAGAGACCGATATATTTTATCCATTAGCTTCTGTTTCCAGTGGTCAAGGATGACTCCACAGATGCACTTTCAGGGTGCACATGCACGGAGGTCAAGGTTTTGGCACTAGAAAAGCTCAGAAGCAGGAAGAAAGATACACGTTAGCACGTGAGGTGAGGTGCTAACAGAGGACACCTATGAGAAGCTACCTGAATAATGCACAGAACCAGTCACTGAAACATGGCTAAGAGGATGCAAAGTGATTCGGAAGAGGTATCCTATACAGGTTTCCAGCACACTATTGAAACCAGCCCCCCTTCCTGACCATATTTGAATCTTCCCTTAGCTCAAATCCTCCCAAATATTCAATGTTTTAATATATTATATTTGCCCTACCTTGAAGCCCACCTTAGAAGAAAATGAGAAGAAAACTGAGATGTATACAGTTTCTAAAAGAGAAAGAAGGGATGAAGAGGCCCAATCAGCAGATAATTTGTTGTTGGACTAAGAACACCCTAGAGAAGGCAGCAACTGAAGCAAAAATGAATCCAAACTACTGTCCCCTTAAATGCTCCAAGAGACTCGGTCCAGAGATACTTTATGAACAAAGTCTTTAAAGTCTTTCCAGAGGGCTGGCAGTATGGCAACCTTCAGTTATCCAAATGTAGTTAGGGAGAACTTGATGTCAGACAGAACTGTGGCAAACCACCTGCTCCTGAGTCCCAGTAGGGAGTGGAGAGAAATCACTGTGCATGTTTTGGACAAATCATACATCCTCATTCAATGTCAGAAATAGTCTTTCAGTCACTGATGGGCCCACAGCACAGGGTGTGGGAATGCAGAGATTCTGAAGGAACACATCCATTTACAAGTACAAGGTCTATAAGAACAGGGAGCAGAAAAGGAAACAGAGTCAGAAGAAATAAGTGGTTGGGATGAGAAATCTGGCAGGTCAAGCTAATGCAGATGAGAGGTTTGACACCTCAAAATGGTTTAGCTAAAAAAATGAAGGGGGGAGGCTAAGCCCAATCACACTGGGGCCACCCAAATGGAATCTTGACCAAATTTCTGCAATAAACACTTCTGGTCCACATTTTTTAAAAAATTAATTAAAATAAATAAAATATAAGTGAACAAACAAACAAATAAATAAAGGGGGAAGATAAAAGGAGATGGTGAGGAATGCAAGAAACAAATGAGATTTAACTAGAAGAACTGAAAATAGTAGAAAGAAAATGGCTAAAGTCAGATGAACACAGAGAGAGCCATGCATGTGCACACAGAGCAGAAACTACAGACACTGGTGCCCTCAGTCTTTGCCTGTGCAGGTGTTCCTACTTGCAGGAAGCCCCACCTAATCCCCAGGCTGAACTGACACCTCTCTTGGGCCCTCCTCTAATACAGTCCTTCTCAAGCTGCATGCAATTGATTGTTTACTTGTCTGTCTCCCCTTCTGAGTGTTCCTTCCTTACAAGCAAGGACCTTGGCTCTTTGTATCAGTGTATAATTCAAAGTTGATACTCAGTGAAGAAATGTTTGTAAAAATAATAAACCACCTATTTTTTCCATGAAATGGAGCTGTGAAAATAAGTCTAGAAAAGTAAAATAGAGAGTGAAGTAGTTTTGGCTAAAGACAAAACAAAACATAATAAAAATATGGAATTCTTACTAAAAATACAGATTCTTTGTTTTCATACCAAGATATTCTGATTCAAACTTTCTATCTCTTCAATTGCAGTTCCAGGTGTAGAAAGAAAGTTCATGGGGCGCCTGGGTGGCACAGCGGTTAAAGCGTCTGCCTTCGGCTCAGGGCGTGATCCCAGTGTTGTGGGATCGAGCCCCACATCAGGCTCCTCCGCTATGAGCTTGCTTCTTCCTCTCCCACTCCCCCTGCTTGTGTTCCCTCTCTTGCTGGCTGTCTCTATCTGTGTTAAATAAATAAATAAAATCTTTAAAAAAAAAGAAAAAGAAAGAAAGAAAGTTCGTGCAGGAAATTCTTGCCATCAAACATTTTCTCAAATTCTGAGAAAACAGTATTTTCAGCTTTCAACTATATATTCAGAAAAACTTTCAATACGAAATAAGAGAAATATGAGATCAAACAGTATTTGTCCTTCTCTGTCTTGCATACTCATATAGTCCACATTTTCTTTATCCATTCATCCACTGGTGAACAGTTACGTTGCTTCCATGTCTGGCTATTACAAATAATGCTGCACTGAACATGGGGGTGCGTATATCTTTTCAAGTTAAGAGTTTTCATTTTCATTTCATTTCACTGTCTTCAGATACATACCCAGAAGTGGATTACTGGATAATATAGTAATTCTTTTTTTAATTTTTGGGGGAAAACTCCATACTGTTCTCTAAAGTGGCTGCACCAGTATACATTCCCACCAGCAGTGCACAAGGGTTCCCTTTTCTCCACATTCTCACCAACACTTATTTCTTGGTGGTTGCCAGATGCAGGAGGTGGGGTGTGGGCAAAATGGATGAAGGGAAACAAAAGGTACAAACCTCCAGTTATGAAAGTCATGAGGATGTAATATACAGCATGGAAACTGCAGTCAATAATACTGTATTGCATGTTTAAAAATTCCTAAGAGAGTAGGGGCGCCTGGGTGGCACAGTGGTTAAGCGTCTGCCTTCAGCTCAGGGCATGATCCCAGCGTTATGGGATCGAGCCCCACATCAGGCTCCTCCGCTATGAGCCTGCTTCTTCCTCTCCCACTCCCCCTGCTTGTATTCCCTCTCTCACTGGCTGTCTCTATCTCTGTCAAATAAATAAATAAAATCTTTAAAAAAAAAATTCCTAAGAGAGTAAATCTTCAAAGTTTTCATCACAAGAGAAAAACTTTGTAACTAAGTATTGTGGCAGTTGTTAACAAGATTTATTGTGGTGATCATTTCACAATATATATAAAGATTGAATTATTATGCTGTACACGAAACAAACCGATGTGGAAGGCCAGATACACAGTGCATGAAAGTCCCCCACAGTGGGAAGTATGTTTAATTTCTTCAAAGAAAAGGTTAATAGTCAAGAAAAAACATGATCAAATATGTTTCATAAAGAACTTTTATTCATTTTCTTGGAAACACTGAAGAGCTGTCCTAAAAAGGGTGGAGCTGACAGGTGGCAATGTGTTGGAGAAGAGAAGGGCATAATGAACCAGCAAAAGCATAACAGAGAATGACTCCAGAGACTCAAATGTACTATTGGGCTGGAGAGTTTCACTGATGGATTTTATAAACAGCTTTGACAGTTTAAGCCCTGAACACAGGTTTAAGGGAAATGGCCAAGTCCACCATACGTGGATAAACAAAGATCTTGACGAAAACAGTGTTATAAAAAAATATCTGGAAATGAAAAGCCTTCCTGTTAATGAATCCAATCAGCATCCCCATCCATTGCTGTGTCTTTCATGACATTGTACACGGAGCAGTCACTTAGCAGGTACTCCCATATTGGCTAAGAGAGGTATCTCCTCAGAGACAAAAAACATGCAGTCCAAAAGAAAGCACCTCTCAGAATTTTTAATCATCATACGAAAAATAGTGGTACCAAGTTAAAACATAAAGGATGGCAAGGGTGTACCTTGGCTAAATCTGGAAAATCTAGAAATATCTAAATTGGTCTGATGCTGTGAGTAGCTCTTCCAAGAGTAAATTTACATGAATGTTATTTGGCTTGAGGAGGGTTTTTTGTTTTGTTTTGTTCTTCTTTTTCTCCTTTCTTGGCATGGGAAATGCTAAGTTTCTTTAATTTTTTTTTTTTTTAAGAGAGAAAAAGAGATCATGGGGGGACGGGGGCGGCGGGAAGGAGGATGGGCAGGGGGAGGAGAAGAGAGAAAATCTTAAGCAGGCTCCACGCCCAGGAGTGAGTCCAACTCTGGGCTCGAACTCACAATGCTGAGATCATGACCTGAGCCAAAATCAAGAGTCAAATGCCTAAATGACTGAGCCACCCAGGCGCCCCACAAAATTTCTTTTGAAGACAAAAATTTGATGTTTTCAAGAAAAAAAATAACGGACTGTTGACAGAAAAGGAAATGTCTTAGGTCAGTGGGAAAGAGGACACAGTGAAACAGAAAAACTCAAACATTGCTTGAGTAAGAATAAATTGGTATAAAATTTTAGAAACCAATCTGACAGTATACACCACACACCCTAAATTTTTTTATAAAACCTTTGACACCCTCAAAACTTTACTTCAGAGAATCTATCTAGGAAATAACTGAACACCAGTGTCATTTAAAATAGCAAGAACACTGAAGAAAAATATCTCAACATCTTTATAAAAAACAATTGGAATTGCAGTAACTGAACATCTTTCCCATCTAGGGGAAATCCCAAGAGGTAAAGAATTCAAGGCCTCGTGACTTGATGGCATTTGCCTACAGCACAGGCTCAATCAATCAGACACTCACACCTGGAATTTTGAATATTCAAAGTGTGACACAAAAAAGCCAGGTGACAGTTGGAAATCAACAATAACTGAGAATGTTTATCTTAGAAATTACTGAATCACACTATTTAAATTCATATCCTCACCATGTGTCATATGTGAAAATTAGGACATTAATTGGAAAGTAACTGGACTTTGAAAATTATACTGAGGATATATACACTATGGACTGAATCATTTCCCTCCAACACTCATATGTGAAGTTCTAACCCCCAGTATGATGGTATTTGGAGACGGGGCCCTGGGGAGGTAAATTTAGATGATTCATGAGAGTGGGGTTTTCACGATGCCATTAGTGCCCTTACAGAAAGAGACACCAGAGGGCTTTCTGTCTCTCTGCCATGTGAGGACACAGCAAGAAGGCAGCTGTCTGCAAGCCAGGAAGAAAGCTCTCATTTGGGAACCAAATCAGCTAGCATTTTGATCTTAGATTTCCAGCCTCCAGAACTGTAAGAAATAAATTCCTGTTGTTTAAGCCACTCAGTCTATGGTATGGTGTTACAGCAATCTAAGCTGACTAGTACATAGGAGAAGATTTGGAGAACTCGAAGTACTCTGCACCTTCAACTGCCACTCTTGTGTAATGAAGCTGTCCCTATTGTATGTGAAGGCCCTCTAGTAACCTCATATAAAGAAGTTGTTTCGCAAGCCAGTTCTCTTTATCCCTCACTTCTTGCTACCACTAGTTTTATAACTAGTGTCAGATCCCAGCATGTTTTGGGATAGAATCACAAAGTCAAACACTTGCAGAAAAGGATTCCATACCAAAAGAATTTCTGGACTCTATAATTTTAAGTCAGAAAAATCTGGGGAATATGTGTGGAAAGAATTCTGAAGGTGCTCAAACAAGTATACTCAGCAGAAGTATGCTCACCAGAGATTCTAGATTTGAGAAATTAATTCAAGCAGTTACAATCTGTTTTAATTAGCGTTTGGAGACTTTTCCTGAAACTTAGGACAGTGGGCAACACTAAATGAAGCTGAGATGCCAAGTAAAAAAAACAAGTTGGTTTATAAACAGGAATAGCTACAAAGAGCTCAGGAAATACAACAATGGAATGGATTAATTATGTGCAATTCATCTACCACCCATCCTCTAGGTCCTTCAAGCCACTCTAACGCCATTAACCAAGGCCTTGAGAAATATGTGGTGAGGACAGTGCTAGCATCTCTGAAAAGCACTTACATGGTTTTTGCCTAAGGCCAGAATACTGAGGGAGACACTGCAGGAAAATGGACCCCCTGAATTCCCTGAGGATTGGAAGATCCTGAGATGACAGAGACTCAGGGGCACTGGTGAACCACCTGACACAAGATAAAAGAGGCTACCACAAACTGAAAGGAGGGCCAGGGTGAAAATTGGAGTGGTTGACTTGCAGTTTTTCTCTTTAACAGAGAAAAATTGACCATGAAGTCTACACCACCAAAATACATGAGCAGATCACCAAAGTGCTTCTTAGCTTGTATAAATGGTAAGTCTCCAGGCTGGTGAAGAAAGACCTAACCTGAGCCACAAGTGCCAATACCTCATGGGTGAAGAGCTTCTTAACTGAAGGAGAAGTAGAGTGTCCTTGAGGAGGACTCAATAGAAGCATTCACTGTGAACCCTCTCCCTGGCCTTCAAAGGAGACCTGTGGCACTGGGGACTTTTGGTCACATGCTAAAGCTAACTTTGAATCTTAGCAACCCAGAGCACCACTGGAGTTCACCTGTAAGGGGCTTATGTAGGTCTTCTGATAAATACAGATAAATCCTGAACAAAGAGCATATCACAGTAGTCCTGCTGGAACCCCCAAAATATCATGGGCATAATAACCCAATTAATAATGCAATAACATGGGTTGTTTCCCTATATCCTGGGTATACTATTGCCAACTCATCAGCTGACAGAATCTCCTTCCTGGCTCCTTGATTTGTGGAACCAAAGAAGTGGTCAATCTCAAGTCAATAAAACCTGAGAAACATTTTTAAAAGCCTGTTTTACTTTCCTGGAATGAAATTCATAAATACAACCAATCTACACACATACTTTTAAACAGAACAACAGAATGACCTACCTATAATATGAAAAAGAAATAAAAGGAAATTAATTTATAATTATGCAATTACATGATTGCATTAGAAGTCATAATGAATTAGTCAGATGCTTGCCCCATACATAGAATCCCTGTGAATGTTAGAGCTGCCAATGAAGACTGACATATGTGGGTCATGTTGGTAACTCAAGGGACAGAAGCAGCATTGCCACTGTTGATGTGATTTTGAAAAATTGGGTGCAAGCCTTAAAAAGTCCCAAAGAAAGAAAGTAAAACCAACTCTCAATTTACACTCCTGAAAGATTCAAGGAATATCAAAACTGTCCAAACATAATTAGTATTTTTGTGAAGGATGTAATTAGTTTAGGCTATAGAATATCTGGAGTGTCATTTGCAATTTGTGCAGGAGTAGGACAATCTTATCTTGTGGAGGTCTGCCCTGCTCATTGCAGGGTGACTAACATTTCTGGTACTGGTCCACTAAAATCTGTGGGCACTGATCAATCATTGTAGCAATCAAAAATGTACCCACAAATTTTCAAAATGTCCCTCAAGGTGGTACCAAGGTTGAAGACAGGTATAGAAAGTGCCAAGAGAGCAAGAGGGGCTACCCAGATGCTCCTGGCATCCTCCCTCTCTGCCCAAATAGTAAATCTCTCGGATGAGTGTCTTCCTCCAAACCAGAAAAATGCAGACAAGGTGATTCCCTTGAGAATATAAGCTACATGACGGCAGGAACCTTTGACTGTTTTGTTTATTTACGTATCTCAGAGGTGTGTCATAGACCTGGCATTCAGTAGGTACTTAATACATATTTGTGGAACAAATACATGGAAAATTCCATTTAACTTTCAGTTTAGTCTGTGCAGAAGACATGAGGGTCTTAGGGAATTTAAGGTAGTGACGACACGTTCACCTCATCAGTTGGTTGCTCTATGTGAAGCTGCTGTTCCAGATGTGCTGTCCTTCCTGAAGCAAATAAACACAGATTTGGGTATCTAGTATGTAGCTTTTAATTTTTTAAAAACTGCTTTTCTCTCTCTCTCTCACACTAAAAGCAGAAAAGTCCAGAGCAGTTTGCTATAATCTGGCAAGGAACATGGTATATTTTTACTATCTATCCCACCTCGGATTCTTATGATCTCTCTAGCTCCGTGCCACAATTTGGTACAAAACAAATTTTTGAACATCACACCCCCCCACAAGACATCATATTTGTCCCCTGTATGGATGATGTCTTGATATGATTTGGAAATCAAAGTAGAAGTTATCCTAGAAACCTTGGGAAGATACCTACATATCACAAAGTGGCATATAAATCACTTAAAAATATAGAAACTGGACTGTTTATGGAATTTTATGGGGGAAAATATCAGAATATTCTCTCCAAGATTACTATGCTATGCAGGTAGCCTCCTACCACAAAGACTGGCACAATGCTTCTCGGGCCTCTTTGTGTACTGGAGGCAACAGTGAAAGATGGCACAGTCAGAAGTGAGAGCCCCATGACCAGGATCCTAAGTGTCCTGAGCAGCATGATCTTGGCTACATCTCATCTCCCTTGATTCTCCAGTCTGCCCATTAGTTCCATAAGTCACCCAAATACCCTTTCAATATAATGCTCTTCTGTTTCCATTAGCCAGAGTTGATTTTTTTTTTTTATTTGCATCCAAGAACCCTCACTGGGTTTGGGTTTATTCAAGAATCCAAATTGGAGAACAGAAAAAATTATAGTTACAATAAGTTCACAAGTATACAGTGAATATTTATATGGTATTAAGTGAAAATAGCAGGATACGAAACGTTATTACATAAGTAAGTCCAATAAATATAAAAACTGTGCATAAAACATTGGAAGAAAAATGTTGAATGGTTTTCTCTGATAATGGGAAAATGGATGTTTTTTCTTTTTCCTTCTATTTCCAATTTTCTATAATGAATGCCTAATTCATTTATAATAGAAAATGCTTATCTTGTAAAAATCAGGTTAGCAGGAAGATAATAAAATTTGAAAAGACTTCATATACTAGAAACTATTAATGTTTTTGTGTGCTAAATTAGAATAAAATCCTTTCTAATAAAAAAATCTGTTGGGATAAATGAATCACTGCAGAAAAGTTTTTTAAGCTCACTAAAAGTCACATGCAGCATCCCTCTCTGGAGCTGCATTTATTACTGTCCCTGCTTAGCTCATGGGAATCACTAAACAGCACTACGACAAAGGAGGTCTAAGGGGTACCTTCGGAGGAGAGACTAGAGCCTAGAACCTTGGTGTGTCTGTTTCCCATTGCTGCTATAACAAAGTATGATGAACTTAGTGCTTAAAAAAACACAAATTTATTATCTTGCAGTTCTGAATGAAGGTCAGTAGTCTAAAACAGATGTTGGCCAGGCTGTGCTCACTCTGGAGGCTCTGGGGGAGAATCTCCTTCCTTGTTTTTTCCACCTTCTACAGGCTACCTCATTCCTTGGCTCAACACCCTTTCCAATCAGTCAGACCTCTGCTTCCATCATCACACCTTCTCTGACTGACCCTCCTGCCTCTCTCTTATAAGGACGTTTGTAATTACGTTAGGCCAATCCAGATGATCCAGAATAATCTCCCCATCTCAAAATTCTTGGCTTAATCTTATCTGAAAAGCCCCTTTGGCTATGTAACATGTTCACGGGTTTCAGGAATTAGGACGTGAACATCGTTTAGGAGGGAAGGCATGATTCTGTCTACCATTCTTGAGCTTTCAAAATCTCAGCTATCAAATAGGACTCATTGACTTTCTGGAATGGGAGAGGGGGTGAATCAATCTTTCCAGGGCAGTTTTCCTCAGTGCATTCCCCAGGGCCTAGGTACTAGTCACGGCATGTTAGGGGCTGCTAAATGAACTGAAGTGACCTCCCCCCACCCCCCATCGCTCAAACAAGGTGTCATAACAAGGCACTTTTAAAAAAATCGTTGCTGGGTTTTTTAAAAGATAGAAGAGTGTTCCTTTAAAATATTCAGGCAGGCTGGAAATTCTTCGTTTTTTTGTTGGGACTTCTTTCTATTGGACTAGTCTATTTTCCTCACAATATCCACCAGGAAAGAGAGTATTACACATTTATGTGGTGACCTCTCCCAATAAAACATTTTATATCTACCTATGAGAGAAGCAAAATATAAGACATGAGTCATAATGCAATTAACCAGGCATCTCGGGGAAAGGAAATAAAAAAAGAAGAAAGCAATAACTAAACTCTCTTCTGGGATCACTCTAGCCTAATAGCAGCAACAGTATATCAGAACAACTAAAGAATCACCTTTTCACAATTATTTTTACAGTATTTTGCCAGTTTAGTTGCACTGGGGAGAAATGTTATATGTCTCGTATGTAGTAACAGGTGATTTCAAGAATTACATTTATGTAGCACTTCATGCTTAAGAAGGCTTTCACATACATAATTTAATGTTATTTAACAGGCACATTAGTGTATTTAATAGAATAAATGTTCACTTTTAATAATATCTTCTATTAACATTTTTGCCTGGCAACAGGGCAGTATTATGGTAATCACTGTAACTACCAGCTTCCCTCCCTACCTGTCAGCTCCCCCCCCATTTAAGCCCTAATCTGCAGCAATTTCAAATTTCCATATGGGAACACTCCCACCATAGCTGATGACAAGTTACCCATGCATCCCTGTACAGAGTTAGGAAGAGATGTGAGATGTGCACAATCAGCTCTTGCAAGTAGATTGAAGTGAGCTCCAGAATATCTCTCCTATTTAGCATTCAAGCTTCCTGCTAATGGACTAGTATCCTAGTAGGCTTAACTAAAGGGAAAATAATTCACCTTTGAGGAAACACCCAAGTGATACTATGAAGCCCAAACCAGCTCTCACAGGAGTTATAGCATGTGGTTGTGCCATGCTCTGCCTACTTGCCCCTTGCTGTTTCTATGGACTCTTCTGGCTGCAGTGGGCGTTAACCTTCAATGGATAACACTTATTATTCTTCTACAGAATACATCCCTCAAGCTACTGGGTCAGCTTGCTTCACCCTCACAGTATTTAGCTAATGACTCATGGAATGCAGGATTAGAAAAGCCCAGTTTTTGGGGCGCCTCGGTGGCACAGTTGTTAAGCATCTGCCTTCGGCTCAGGGCGTGATCCCGGCATTCTGGGATCAAGCCCCACATCAGGCTCCTCTGCTGGGAGCCTGCTTCTTCCTCTCCCACTCCCCCTGCTTGTTCCCTTTCTCGCTGGCTGTCTCTCTCTCTGTGTCAAATAAATAAATAAAATCTTTAAAAAAAAAGAAAGAAAGAAAGAAAGAAAGAAAGAAAGAAAGAAAGAAAGAAAGAAAGAAAGAAAGAAAAGCCCAGTTTTCTTGCCTCAAGTATTTGCCTGTGGGGTAACCCAAAGTCAGTCTCCTCTGGATCTTAGCATGGAATCACACCCTTGGTTCCATCATTCCTTTGTGCTTGTCCAGGGCGCATTTCTTTAGCAAATCACTCATACACTAATCCTCATCTCAGGGGTCTGCTGCTGGGGCACCCAACCTAAGACATGTATGGGGATGATCACACCAGGTTTTCCCTCTAATTTGACCTTGCTTCAACCTCACCCTCTGGATGCTGTAACTAAACTATTCTCCTGACAACTGGTGTAGAATTTATCTAGAATTTCTGGTCAATTATGAGAAGTCAATGTACTTACAAAACAGAATATTTAGTGGATATTTAGGGGGTGGAGTATGGTATCAAATTCTGGGGAAATGTGCATATCAAACTGTTTAATTAAAATAACAGAAATAGGAGAGATTCTTACACATATTTTCTGAAGCTTCTGGCTCCAAGCTGCCCCAACATAAATTAGGGCTATTTAAGCATACCACACACTTCCCGATTATACCCAGTCATGTGAGCAGTATTTCAGAAGATACACAGTGAGAAAGTCATGCCATAACATGGGGGATTCTGTTATTAACATAAGCTAACTAGATCTTCTCTGGCTGGGGGGAAGAAAAAGATCTCTCTGCTCTCAGTGGAAAAGATTTAATTTGTCTTCGGAAACACATTCTATAACTAAGTGGAAAGGTCTGTCACATCTGTATAGATGACGCCAAGTGCACAATGTAATGAGAAACCTCCACAATTTACCCATAACAAAGCCAAGGGAAGACACAGCTTCTGACTTCTAGAGACTTGCTTTGGCTGCACACGCAAAAGAAGAACCCAAAGGAATGCTTGTGTTTCCAGACTAAAATATAATAAAAATCCTACTACCAGGAAATTTTAAAAAGACATTCTCTGCAATGAGCAGTGAGAATTCCTCTAGGTGTAAAAAGCACATGCCTGTTGGTGCACATACCTGGCTGATGTAATACTAATGAAATTGTGTCCTTACTCCATGTGAATCATAACACTGAAACAGGATAAAATGCACAGTTTGGTGGGAAAATGGGAAGATGCAAAAAGACCCCGTAAGAGTCTCATCTATTAGCATTTTCTTGTCCTCTGGAAGAGAGAAGGTTAAATTCTCATACAGCTTATCCTCTGGAAGAGAGAAGGTTAAATTCTCATACAGCTTCTAGAGAATACTTACAAATGCAGTCAGAAAATAAAGCAGATGCTGGCAGCAAGGATAAAAATATGAACAAATGGGAACTATTACAGAACTTTATAATCTGCGTCCACACATGAACTATTACTTCAATTATTGAGAAAAGTGCAGTCCAAACAACTTCTCGGGCCATGCATTCTCAGGCACCTTGCAAATCGCTATTCAAAGATAGCATATAGGAAGTTAAATCTTGAGAGATTCTTTTTTATTTTACTGATTTTATCCACCACCTAATTATAAAATTTTCAGTTTAAGTGGAAAAAAGGTTTCAAAAGAAAAAAATAGATTTTTAAAGTGTTACAGATTAGAAATAGGATAGCAGATTAAAGAATAAAAATTATGAAAAGAACTTTAATATTGTGTTAACTCTGTACACAATGGTGCTGAGGAAAAGAATTACAGAAGCCTGTGTAGGTCATAAAAATTAATTAGAGACTTTATTTACGTAAGACATTACCTATCTAGGCAGATATGACAAAGAGATTGTTATGGAGGTGTGTGTGTGTGTGTGTGTGTGTGTGTGTGTGTGTGTGTGTGTTCACCCATTGCTCACAGAAAGAGAAGTCCAGGGATGAAAAATATGCACATCACACACATATTGGCCTGCAATATGTTATGTTGCATACTTTTTTACTATCAGGGAAATGCAGCTTTACTCAATTCAGTGCCATTAAGGTAGGAAGTAGGTTTCTACATCTAGTAAGAAAAAAGAGAGATAGAGAAATGAAACATTTGAAGAGAAGAAAGTATAGTCAAATGACAAGACCAACCAGCTTCAGAAGCAATGTGCCTTACCCAAAAGAAAATAGATTATTTCTTCTCTTGTATAAACCCTCAAAGGAGCCTTATAACTGTTTCTCCCAAGCCAATTGTTTATCATCTTCCCCACAGAGGTGTATGGGTGGCAACTGAATTGCAATTGCTTATTCCTCCCACTCACTGCATCGGTATTGCCCCTAACCTTCACCTTTCAAGTTGCTCAAATTAAAATCCCACTTCATAGTTAGCACGGTTCTCTCTGGTGGGCATGTGGATAAGTGACAAGAAGGGTGAGAGGCATGTAGTGAAAAACTACAAGCCAAATAGCAAAGCCTGGATGAAACTGCATCATAAAGACATAATCTTTGACAGGGATTGAGTTCAGAGGCTCTTCTAACCCTGTCTCCCTTTGCGCCACACAATGGCACCTTGAGCGTGGCACTGAGCCTCCATCTACTGGCAGACAGAGAGATGTGTGCAGGCAAAATGAGCAGGAGTGTTGGTTTTGAACTGCAGGTGACAGGCTGCTGACAGACTGTAGCCTGACACAAGGCTGGCAAAACACAAAGCACAGGAACTGATAATAAGACACTGTTTGCACCCGTAAATGGGCACCAAGTAAAAAGACATGAAGGAAAGGTCACTAGGTGGAATGCATGACTGACAGAGCCGAAGGAGGTAAAAGTCATCCGTTCTGAGAGGCATCTGCTCAAGGCCAGTAGCCGCGGTGAGCTGGAAAGTGGGGACATCCCATACAGCCTGGCTCCTCACAGCTGTGGCTAAAAGGCAGGTGGTTTCAGGATTCCCCAGCCAGCTGCCACAGGAGACTAATCTTGACACCTATGGGCCTCCAGAGTCCTGTGTAAGGGCTCAGCACTGCTCCTGGGAGTTATTTAATTTTGCTGAGAGCCCACAGTGGGTGGGGATTAGCATTCTGACAATGCTCAGTATTGGGGATTAAGCTGCAGTTGACCCTTCCTGTTATGAACACGGGACCCAGGGTGTGCTCAGAACTCCCAAGAAACTCAGCAGTCCGCACAGTTTCAGGAGGCTGGGTAACAGCTAGAGGAAACTTACCGAAGAGGAAAACTGAAATGACTCACCGGTCTGTTTGAGGTTATTGTAACATAGGTTATGAAAGGAAGAGCCCCTGCACCCTAAGACCCTCCTTGAAGACAAACATCTGAGAGGAAGTGTTCACAGTGCAATGCCCAAATATCCATGGGCATTCGGACTAGACGACCAAGCATCCTTTACTTCATGTCACACTGTCTCTACACGCTCTTCCACTTGGGTAAGTCAGTCACTTTACATCTATGGGGGAGTGTCATGTCAAACAGGCCTCCCAACCTTCTCTTTGTGTGTCGATTCTTGATAGACATCAAAGCCAACATGATTATAAACAGCCTGACAGCTCTATTAAGACAAAGGAAATAATTCTTAACTGCCTCAAAGTATTGAAAACAACTCAGTTTGTCAAATCTGTATTTCAGACAACATTGCAGAAAACAAAATTAAAAAAAAAACATTATTATGAGACTATTATATATTAGTATATATGGAATAAAGGCTGTGTTTTTAAAAGTCCTTTATAAATTCCTTCTCTAATGCACTCTGAGTCAATTCCATAAAGTTGGCCTGTTACACTTAATTCTTTCAAATACCATTATTCTAATAAAGGCTTCTATTGAAGACCTGAATGGATTGTTAAGAACTGTCACCATAAAAATATCATCTCGTGGTTTTTGATATTTTCTAAAAGAAAAGAGCAATCTGAGAAACAAACTGAGGGCTTCAGAGGGGAGGGGGGTAGGGGAATGGGATAGACTGGTGATGGGTAGTAAGGAGGGCACGTATTGCATGGTGCACTGGGTGTTATACGTAACTAATGAATCATCGAACTTTACATCAAAAACCAGGGATGTACTGCATGGTGACTAACATAATATAATAAAAAAATATTTTTTTAAAAAAAGAATGTAACTCTGGCTTGAGTTTAGCTGGATTCCAATCCAATTAGCTTTATAAATTAATAACTCTTAGTATTTTAACAGTAGGTGATGTTGTTTAATTAGTCAGTTTATTGTTTCCAGTCTTAGTTCAGAATTTCACATTCTGATAAGTTGCAGAGTTTTAATTGAGTGGATGAACATTCATCTAGAAAACTGTGCTCAAACTTCTGCCGGAACACTGTGGTAACATTAAGATTCCCAGGTGTAACAAAATTACAATATTCTATCTCCAGAACTCATAGTATTTATGGCAGGCATAAAGACAAATAAGCTGCCTATGGTACTTTGGGCCTGCAAACACCTTTTTCTTTTCCTTTTCTTTTCTTTTTTTCTTTTCTTTCTTTTCTTCTCCCTATCTTTCTTTGTTTCTTCCCCAGGAAAATACATTTTATATATATATAAATATATATATATATATATATATATATATATATATATATATATATATATATATATATATATATATTATGTATGTAGTGGGCATATTGTCCTGGTATATATATATTAGCATCACTCCAAGTTAAAGTCCTGTAGATTGCATGCATCTACATGGCAGAAGCCATGGAGATTGAGCAGCAGCTGCCCCGCTTTGAATGGCCTACATGCTCTTTCATTCTTCTCCATTCTTACAAGGTCCATGCCACTTACTTGCTTTAACCACCTGGCCCCTGTGGGCAGGCACTTATGTCTGCCACTACCTACCCACATACAGGGCCATGCAATGTTTGTCTGACCATAAGGCTCTATCTTTCTTAGAATCTTCCACATCTTTGCAGTAGAGATTCTGCACCTGGGTTCTACAATAACTTTCTCCGCTTTTTTCACCAAGCACATTGGAAATAAAATCAGTTCACCAAATATTAGAATATAAAAGGAATTAAGATCAAGATCGGCAAATGGTTTAGTGCCAACATGTATCAAAATGGCCAACACTGCCTATGATTTGGCCTAAAGATTTAAGGATAGAGGGTGTTATCAAAAGGAAAAGGAGAAAAATGTGACATCCAGGAAAGAAGGGGAAAAATACCTGAGTAAGGAAAAAGACAGAAGCAAACACAAGGAGAGAAAGACACTATCCTTCTGGTAGAGAGACACCTCCAGTGCCACCTACAACTCCCTCAGGGACAGCTCAGGGGCTCCAGTGACACCAGTTACCCACCCTGGATTAAAGCAAAATATTAGAATAAAAATGGATAGGGAGGAGGAGGAAGAAAGAGAGGATTTTATCTACTAGGTAACAATGTTATGCAATCACTTGGAAAATGAGTAGAGATATTCCATTTGCTCCAAACAAATTCATCAAAGAAAAGTAGTTCTCCTGAAATATGTCCATTTCTCTCAAGGTTTTGCTGGTTTGAGTGCTTAAGTAAGCCCACATAATAGTCAGTAATAGACACTAATCTCATCATCTCCTAAACCATCCACTCTGGTGACCAAAAAAAAGCTAGTTTCATTATTTCAGCTTACTTCCAATATTTAATAATACAAGACATTTTGAGGGCACTAACAGGGTTACTTGTCAGGAACTCCTTTTACATAAGGCAAAAAGCACACCAGGAGTGACACTTGAAATTGATCATCCTTTTAGCCATTCTGTCAGGCTTCCGAAAATTAATGAGTGGGCTGCAGAAGGGAAGTGGCTTACCAGAACATCGCACAAATTTGCTGATCCTGACTTGCTGAAATTCTGCTTACCTAATGCAAAGCTAAACACTTCACTTCTCCACAGTGTTTACATTCTACCCAAATCTTCTCTTGGGTTTCCTAAATTCAATATTGCTCCCTCCTCAGGCAGTTACAATGAAATACAAAAGAGCAGCAAAAGTCACTTTCTTTGGCTGATGGAATGACAAATGGATACTTTTCAAACTTAAACTACAAAATCACTGTGCTTATGTAAAAATCAGGATTCCAAATGCTGTATGACATGTATTCAACAATACTAACTGAGTGGCTATGATGTTCAGATTGCTACTTGAGATGGAGTAAGAAACTTACTTGGCTGAGGAAATACTTTGATCAGGAAGGTGTTTCTCCCATGGCAAGGTTTAGCTTCTGCACTCTGTAGGAATGACTTCTGCCATTTTCCGAATATGAGAAACTCAACTGCAGGAGCTGTGGAAAGACAAAATATTCTCTGTCCTAAAATACTGTAATTTACTGGGTTAAAGGGAAAACATAAGTTCAAAAAAGTTAAGGATAACAGCAAGTGAGAACCATTAATAAGGCATTCTCCAAGTTATGACAACTGAACAATAAACACTCCACACGTATTTTTCACTTTCACTTCCCCCTACAAACCCCAGGCCCTGGGTTAAGCCGGCTAAGCCACAAAGCTGTAGCATACAACACTGCCACCTAGTGGGCCTTTGAGGAAACTAACATATCCCACATTTATGAAGTTTTTTCTTCCTTCTTGTTATCTAAAAAGTATTAACAGGTCCCAGAGTTATCTTCTGAATATACTTACTAAAGTCATCTTATAGGCTTTTTTTCTTCTATACTTCTATTACCAAAGTCAAAAAAATTTAAAAACCGTTAACACTGCTGTTAAAAAGCACAGGATTTTGTGTTAAGCTCCTAGGCTCTACCACTTAGCTCGGCAAATTTGAGAAGTTACTTACACCTCCTTGTGCCTCAGTTTCTACCTCTGTAAAATAGACAAAATCATACTATTTACCTTACAGTAATATTGTGAAAAGTAAATTAATTAGTACTTGTGAGGGACTTAAAACAGTACCTGGCACATATGAAGCTCTAATATCTTATTGTCAAAATTACAATAATATGTTCTGATGCTGCTTTTTAAATATTTGTACTTAATCCATACTTTGGGATAAACAGACTTCGTTGCTTGGCCTAGAACCATAACTACCAACTATAATATTGTTGAAATTAGAAAATATGTACAGATTTTTTAAAATATTCTAAACCTTTAGAAAGGATCCTGGTTATAAATTAATAACCATCTGTTCACATTAACTTCACAGAGGCTAAGGAACCACTGAGAGATAAGTGAACAGGATGGGCTGTAGATGACATTAGAAAAGAATAATTTCCTGAAGCATTTGTTTGGGGTTTTGTTAAAATTAGAAATACTGAGAAGCAGAGAATAGAAAAAAGGAGGATATATTCCAAGTGATGAAAATAACATGTGCAAAATCTTAGAGAAATTGAAAGCTTACAATTTAGATAAAGCTTTGCTTTAAAAAAAAAAGACACCTTGGCAATTCAATTTATATTAATGGCTCTTGAATATATATATATAAAAAAAGAATATAAACTCTTTTTCTAACATTCTAGAACATAATACTGCAGTCTTAAAAAGCAAACTGTGATCTAGACCCAAAAAAAAAGTGGAGTGTATTGTCAACATTCTTTTTCCATTATAGCATTTAAAGTGGATGGAAATTGAAAATATTAAAAGAGATCTGCCCTCCATTTTTCACACTGCTCTAAACTGAGCATGAGCTGATGCAGGGGATCGGAGCAGTGCGGGTGGGTAGCAATAGGCGTGTGCATTCACGACAGCAATCGGAATCAGATGCTTAATTTATGTACTCATAGCACATAAAAGAAAAAAATTCAAGCATTTACTGTAGCTGCTGCTGATTACTGACTATTCATTAAAAGGTATTTGGCTTGTGCCAATGTAACCCCAATGTTCTTTGTAAAGAAGAAGTCTATCATGCAGTTTTCCTATAAATTATGCAGGTCCCTGTTCATTCTTCTTCAAAAACCTATGCCCTGCTTCATAATAAAGAGCCGTTTAAAGGTTCTTACACCCTAGGCATTGTGGCTAAAATACTGAAATCACACAATTAAAGGGAAGAAAAACTAAATTAAGCCTCCAAAAAGGGACACTGCCCAAGTTAATGCTTTCCTTGTGCCCAAGTGAAACTCACTCTGACAAGCAGGGCTAAAACGTGTTCTGGTAATTGCTTCTTTCCCCAAGACAGCTGAGTAATTGCTCTGCAACTTTGCCCTCCCAGCACACACACACAGAGTTATCATGATATGATCCCAAAATGACACCTAGACCCAAAGAGCAATGTCTTATAAATCCTGCATTGAAGAAGAATGGGAAAGATTACCAAGATAACTCAGTAGTCAGTCTAGCAGCATCTTTGGCTTTCATCCAGAAAGGAAAGAAACACATCCAGAATGCCTTCAGAACTTAGGCCCTATCTTCTCTAAGACACCATTCCACACAGCCAAACACAATAGACCCAGATGTTTTGGCTGCTCAGTGTCTACTCCAATTGCAAGAGCTGGAGAGTATAAGAAATGTCTTTCTGGATCAGACAAATAGCTTATATCATCAAGTCATCTGTGAAAAGATATGGTCATCCTCCCTGATATCAATCTCAAAAGCGGGAATGTTGACTCTGAAACACCCCTAGATTTATTTCCTTTCCTTAATAAAGCTAGTGTGCATATAATATTGCTCCTTTTCTTCCTAAGTCCTTCCTGATTTCATACGCATATTCAGCTTGTACCCACCTCTTGAAGTTCCAAAAGTTTATAAAGCCTGTTATGATAAATAAGGTCTTATTTGTTTGCCTTAACCTCTTTACTGATGACTGGCACAGTGGTAAGCACACAGATGTCTGGGGAAAAGTGCATACCAACATGAATTGGCTGGATTGGAAATATGCAAGGTCTGACCCCTAAATGTAAATACACCACCTGATTGGTTCCCCTTAACTCCTTAGGATGCCAATCTGAATTTTTGGCTTTCAAGGGCAGACAAGCACATGGTATCTGGGTCTCTTGGCTTTTTAAATATTGATTCCAAAAAAGATGAGATGATTTTCAGTGATTCCACTGGCTTAGGGATATGGTTCTCAACGATAAAGCTGACTGAATTCCTCACAACATGGCATAAAGTCATCTGGAAAATAAATGGGTAGATCTTGCTTCAATCTACTCTAACCTCACTTTCCTAGGAAAAGCAAGTGGATCATAATCTTTTCTCTGTTTCTTTTATCCTCAGTAGACATCAACCCTTCCACATGTCCTCCTGCTCATTATTAAGAATTTCTCCTAACTTTCTGTGACCAATCAAGTAATATTTAAACTCAGAGAAGGGATATGGGATAGGTCACTTATAACTGGGAGACTGTTTGAGAGATAAATTCTAAGACCATCAAGGGAAAATCACCAGAAATCCCAGACTAAATTATGTCTATCCCCAAGCCAAACCCATCTGTCACCAACTAAATGCTGAACTGAATGTCTATGAGCCAATACTCAGGTTTAAAGTAAAGAAATACATGTTATAATAGTTTTCACCCTATGAGAATATCTATTCCACAGACTCACTACTCTCTAAGTAATATCTTAGTTAGGAGAAAAACTCATAATGCTACAAGCATGCCTTGATACACTGATTTTCCCCCTTCCTGAAATATCCACTCCCATTCAATGATTGAACAATAAGGTACCTGCTCCCCCTGGTTCAGAACTACAGATAACATTTGACACTAATGTTCATTTTCCCTCTGCTGCAGTCACAGCTTATCACTCCTATTTGATGGTAGGTAGACACACTGCTTTGACTTATTCTGTTACTTGTGTGACAAAGGCCCCCCAAGGTCAGTGGTTGGATGTCATCCGTCATGTTGCCAATACGTCTGCCATGATTGATGGGGATGATATACTGCAGGGTCCCTGACTTCTGTTACTGTCAGATTTCTTCCTCTCAGTCCCACCAGGACTGGAGCTCTCAGGTACTGTGCCACCTCATCTAACTGTCCCCTGATTACAATGGCTCAAGAACTGGCCTGCTTTTACAGAGCAGTGGGACACAAGGCAGCATAGGACTAGTGTTCTTCTCACTCAAAAAGTGTGCTGACATGTAGGACCTCGGGTGAGAACTCAAACTGAGTTGTAATCCTTTGCTTGAGTGTAAATGTGGAAGATTTTTACCCAAATCCATAGTGCTAATAAATAAACACATCCCAAACATTAAAGTCTGGATGATGTGGACAAGCCCACTAAAGTAACCTCAAATTTTTAGTGAAGTGAGCAATAGATCAGCGAATTTTATAGCTAAAAAATGAAAAAGGAGTAATCTTCTTGTTTTTGTAGATAACATGCAATCTTACAGATACGATTAAAATCCTAACCCTAGGTCAATAAACACAATACTCCCGATTTTCAAGCTTCTCCTCCCGGCAAACCTGACAACTCCAACACAGGCTGAAGCACAGAAGTCGATTATGGGGAAAATGCAACTGGACTGTGTGTACACTTCCTCTTCATCGTCTTCTCCTTTTAATCAATAGCACACCGAGTCTCCAGCTCCTATTGAATTAGGTTTACAAAGCTTTTTTGTTCTCACCTGTCGCTAAGAAAAATCATTCATGGCATCCTGGATCTGAACTAGCAGAGACTGCATGAATCAAAAAGGTAAAAACGTTCCCTCCCCAGGGAGGCTGCCAGCTGTCTCATTGATTCAGCGCTGCTCTTGGCTGATTCGGAGGCTACCCTGGCACCAGTTCCAGAGAGCACCGTATAATAAGGTACCACAATGCAAACTGTTACCAGGGAGAAACAGAACATCTGGTATGGAACAAAGGCAAAGTCCATTGCTAAGAAGCAGCCTGGCTATCCGCGTCCAAGCGTGAATATGCTGGGGCTGGTCACCTGAAAGAGGGGGCCCCTGGAGCCAAATAAGTGAAGGTAAGATAAAAACCACAAGGAAAAAGAAGTCCTGAGAGAGGAATAACATATTATTTTCTCACCATTTCTGTCTAAATGTAAAATGATAGTCTCAAATGGGATACTCTTTCTAAGACCTTTTTTTTTAATTTGACCAAAAACAACAGTAAGAACTGAAATTTTAAAAAGCTGAAATCAGTCTATTTGTGTCTTTATTCTGTATGCGTGTGTTTAATGACTTGAAAGCTTCCTTTGCTATCCTGCTGTTGTAAGCAGAGCTAACGACTGGCCTCTGTTCTGTAGAAATATTTTAACTGCCAAGTACCTACTGATGTGGGCAGTGAAGCTGAGGACAGTGAGAGGCAGCAGCACGCGTGATGCCTACCATACGCCTTGTACCGTGCAGCGCACCTACACCCGGACCTTCAGAGTCTGATGCTGTCCGTGTGGTTTTACAAGCTACTGCTGTTTTTGTTGTTTAAGTATTAAATAACACCTTCAGAAAAGGAGAAGAATTTGACTTCCAACTGCGTTAAAATCCAGTTTTAAAAAAAAGCAAAAAAAAAAAAAAAACCAACCCACTTACCCTGTTGACAAAGCCCCTGTCAGAGTGAGAGTCATTATACTCTACATAAGGTTTGTGTACTTCATTCCTTTCCAAAGCCATCTGTCTGAATTAATTCACTGATAATTTTATCAGTCTCCCCATGCTTTGCCTGAAACCTCTCCATTGCATTTTTTATTCTTCACAGATGTTAACTCTTTGAATGACAGTTTCAACGCAGTTAGAATTTTGATGAAGATACACATTCTCTCTGAAGGATCTCTCTCATATATAACTCATTCCAATTGCCCCGCTGCACCAGCAGTTGTGCTTTCCAACAAAACCTGGGCTTCTCCCGGGCAAAGCCAATGTAGATGCAAAACTGTATCCAGGACACTGCTAAAGAAGCCACCTACAGAGCACCATCCCAGGAACACTCAATACCTATTATTTCAGATGCCTTTTTGGAATCTGGAAATCAGAATACATTTTATAGGGATAATTCCAACCTTCCTTCCTACGTAATTAGGGCATTTAAGATTATCTTTTTAAAATGCAGACCATTAAAATGTATTATAGATCTATTTCAAAATCAGCTATTTGAAGGAATCATTCTTTAAAAAAAAAAGAGAGAGAGAACATTTAAATGCACTTTTAAGGTTGTACATAAATAGTTTATCTCAAGTACATTATCTAATCATTTTGAGGATAGTCTATTTTTAGTTTCCAGATTAATTCAAGGAAAAGGTCTTTGTACAGGTGATGTCACATCCTGCTTTTAATTTTGTCCAATGGGCATTTCTAAGCATCTTTGCTAAACAAGCTGTGATGCTGGGCGCTTTGGGAGGTAGACAAGCAGGCTCACAAAACAACTACTCCCTAAGAGCTTGTGGCCTAGCGGAGAAGATGAGACACAAAACCGACTGTAACTAGTACAAAGTGCTACACAAACAAGCAGGAGAGACTTATTTAACCAGAAACATGGGTGCAGGCTTCATAACAGAGATCCATTTTTACTTGGGCCCTGAAAACTGGGTAGGCTTTTGAGGAGGAGAAATGAGAATGAGAAGGTATCTAGATACTGGGAACTCCATTCATAAGAGCACAGATGTGGGACAATATGGAACAAGTTCTGGGAACACAAAGGGCACCAGTTGGACTGGATCAGAGGGTATCTGAGGGAAGAACCCTGAGAAATAGTTAGATATGTAAGGCAGGGCCGTGATTTGGAGATGAAGAGGTGCCAAAGGTGTCTGAGCAAGAATAAGACCAAATGTGAACTCACTTTCAAAAGATAATGGCCATCCTCTGTGGGATGAATGAGGAAGAAAGATATTAAAGACAGGGAAATTTTAGATGTGTTGTCATAAGGATTAAGGCAAGGGCAGCTGGAATGAAATTCAGGGAATTTGCTCAGACACTCCAACCAAACAGATGGTATAGATATATTCAAATCAAAAGAAAGGTGTGCTGAGCAAAGAAACCTCACTAAAGTGCTTTGCTGATTTCCCTTTTTTGTTGTTGTTGTTGTTCACTGCTGGGTGTCCCAGGTGTTGCCACCATTTCCCAAAGGAACCAATACAGCCCTTTCTGGAAGTGTCTTCCTCAAACTTGTGATTTTTAACCCAAGGTGATGCACCTTTCCTAGAAGTATCATGACACCAGGTTGATGCATAGAGTGTACACAGCAAGCTCCTATTCCATTTCCCTGCTCCAAATGTCCATTTAATATATTGTCCTACAATAGAGGACGTATCAGATATTAAACTGATAAGGACAAATACTATACTTGATCTTAGCCAAAACGCCGAGAAGCAATGGTGATTATTTTTTGGCTATTAATGATCACTGATACCTCTTTCAGAATAGTCAGAAAGTTGCTGACACCCATTTTGTGTTTATATTCTCTGAGCTTTCACTGCAAGACACCATTCTGAAAGCCTGATACATGGACAAGAGAAAGGCCAAGAAAACAAGGCACTGACTCCTCAGTAGCCCAGGTCTAAGTGGCATGACAGGAGGGAATAACTGGAGAGCAAGTCAGTGCCCTAATTAAAATAGTGTAGATACCATCCATAGATTAAAATGTCAAAAATGAAGAATAAAAATGTATCGCTTAAAATTGGGGATGTTGATTATTATTGCCCCTCTAAGGGACAATACGATACAAGAACAGAAGATCCTAATCTTCTCAGGACTTGATTGTGTTAACTTGCACTAATCTCAAGGATAATGTGTGATACTAAACCAAGTCCCAGCCTAGAAAAACTGCATTTATTTATTTATTTATTTACAGATGCATGTGTTGTATTTTTTTTTTCTCAAGTTCTAATTTAAATTCCAGCTAGTCTACATAGAGTGTGATATTAGTTTCAGGCACAGAATCTAGTGATTCATCACTTACATACAACACCCAGGGCTCATCACAAGTCCCCTCCTTATTACCCATCACCTGTTTAACCCATCCTCCACCCCCACCCCCGCCCAGCTCCCCTCCAGTAACTATCAGTTTGTTCTCAATAGTTAAGAGTCTGTTTCTTGGTTTGCCTCTCTTTTTTTCCTCCCTTATGTTCATTTGTTTTGCTTCTTAAATCCCACATATTAGAAAAACTGCATTTAGAGCAAAGTGTATAAATGCTTCCCAACAAGCAACTTAGGGGATAATCTGGCTTAATGTGGTATAGTAGGACTAGCTAGTCATTCACCAAAACACATTCTCCTTTTTTCCTGAGGACATAGCTAGACTACACTTTCTGGCCTCACGATGCATTCTACAACCGACTTCTGCCTAACTGAAAGTGATCACAAATGATGTTCTCCACTTACCAGCCTGAAAAGCATTCAGTTGAGCCTTCATATTCTCTCTTTTGTCTTCTGATGAAGTAGAGGAGCAGAGAACTCCAAGTCTCCAGGGAATGATGGGGACACATAAAGGAAGGACTGTGTGAGGCAGACATTTCCAACAACCTATACTGGAATGTGTTGGGAATGAGACTACTTTCACAAACTGTTACTGTGTTTAGCCACTGAGATTTTGGGGTTGTTTGGAACATCAATTAGCCTGCTCTGGCTGATATACATTAAGGCTTTAGAGTCAGACAAACTTAAGCCTTTGTTTCAGCTCTGTCACTTCACTAGCTTTGAAAACTTGACCAAGTTATTTAACCTCTTAGAGCTTCAGTTCCTTCATAAGTAAAACAGGGAAAATAGCGCTGCTGTGAGCATAAAATAAAATAAAATGTATGTAAATCTATTGGCACTGTCCCTGGCAACAGAAAGCATATAATAGAAGATAGCTATTATTATCATTGGTAGAGGGAAGACATCATTTGTATGCTCTTATTAGCCAGCATTTAAATGGTCTTGGAGAATGCAATAAGAAGGTAGACCTATCAGAAATGTTCCTCTCTAGTATTTTCTAGTGAAGGCAACTACAATTTTATCTTCATCTATTATAAAGAATTACTTCTGATTAAAAGAATATCTTGTTAATCTCAAGGAATGATAAGGAAACCTAAGATTTAGAGTTGAGATTCAAATTCCGGTATGAAATATCTACGTCTGGCCATGATTGAATGACTGGTATGGGAAATATTCTCATTCCAAACTATAAAACTGTAAAAAATATATGAGTCAATTCTTGTCAAGCACTGGACAACAAACTATACAGGGCTGTGATCCTTGACAGAAGATAAACATGTAGGGTGAGCTTCATGTTGACCCTGTATTTCTATGTAGGGCACTTTCTGAAGTACAGAAAGTGGTGATCTCTTTAGTCAGAGGAGACAAAGTTTGGAATTTAGGGTTGCTTAAGAGACTAGAATTTAAAGAGAAAGGTACTTGAGATGGGAAAGATGAAAGAAGTGGGGTCCCCAGAACTCTGCATGGAGGTGCCCTTCACAACCTTGGCCAAGCACTGGACTGCACTAGATGAAGTTTCAGGGTGAAACTCAGTGAGTCCATCCAGGGAACAGTTGCTGGGAAGTGATTTCTGAATGAAGATACCAGAGGTTATAAAGTACTGGGAGACTTTGGAGTCCCCACCAGTCAGGGTGGAATAAAGAGACTTCACTTAGTACTTTGGGCATTTAGTTAAGACTCTACAAAGGCCACATGTTAGAGTAAGTACTATGCCCTAGAATAAGGGATATGCTCTAGAGAGGAAAAAACTGTAAAAGATCCTTTCTAACAACATCTAAAACATCTACAATAGGGTTTCTCATCCTCAGCACTACTGAAATATTGGATCAGATGGTTCTTTGTTGTGGGATGCTTTACTTGTGAACTACAGGATGTTTAGCAGCATTCCTAATCTCTACTCACTATATGTCATCATCAACCCCAAGTTGTGACAACCAAAAATATCTCTCTATATATATACATTGCCAAATGGGGGAAATTACTCTTGGTTGAGAACCACCATTCTACAAGATCTAAGTGATCACTAAGAATTAATTTTCAGCCAGAAAAACTCAAAATTCTGTAAAGAAAGCATCATAAAGTACATCATTAGTTTCTGATGTAGTGTTCCATGATTCATTGTTTGCTTATAACACCCACTGCTCCGTGCAATACATGCCCTCCTTAATACCCATCACCAGGATAACCCATCCCCTACATCAAAAACTAAAGATGTACTGTATGGTGACTAACATAACATAATAATAAAAAAAGAAAACATCATAGTCCATAAATTATGTCTCACCCACAATATCCAGTATACATTTTTTAAAACTGCTATACATGCAAATAAGAAAAAAAAGAAAAAGTATGACCTAAAGTGAATAAAAGTCAATAAAAATAGTCCACCAGAACGAAGTGGGTGCTGACATTATCAGAGAAGTACTCTTAAAGCACTATTATAAACATGTTCAAAGATTTAAAGGAAATGAGGAATAGAATGAGTGAATAGAGAATATCAATAGAGACATTAAAACTATAAGAACCAAATAGAAATTCAAGAACTGAAAAATAAAATATATGAAATAAAAAGCTCACTGGATGAGCTTAGGAGAAAATTGAACAATGGAAACAAAGGGATCAGTGAGCTTGAAGATGGGTCAATAGAAATCACCCTAACTAAAGAACAAAGATAAATATTAATTTTTAAAAATGAACAGCACCTTAGTGCCCTGTGTCAGTAAAAAGATGTTTAAGAGGCATACAATTAGAGTATCACAAGATTAGGAGAGAAAGAGATTGGGCATAAAAATATCTGAAGAAATAATAACCGAAATTTCCCCAAATTTGATGCACAGATCTGAAAAGCTGAGCAAACCAAAAACAGTATAAGTACAAAGAAGACGATACCTGGGCACATGACAGTAAAACAGTTGAACACCAAAAATAAAGACATATTTTTAAGAGCAGCCAAAGGGGAAAAAATTATCACACATAGGAGAACAATAATAGGGATTACACTGACTTCTCATTAGAAACAATGGTGGCCAGAAAACAATGAAACAGCATCTTTAAATGCTAAAAAGGGGACTTCAGCTTCCAGCCAAAATAGAATAAAAAAACAACCTAAAATAAGAAGGGAAATGAAATACATGAAACAATGGTTTTCAAAAAACTGGATATCAGTCAACAAAGGACAGTGATCCCTGAGAGACAGGAAATAAATAAGGTGAGGTTCATGATTGCCCCCATTTTCCTAGCTTGAGAGTTTCCAGACCACTAACAGGGAGGGAGAAACCAGGCAGAGCCCATAAGACTATCCGAGTTGATAAGATGGAGCTTAGAGCCCAGGAAAAATAAGGCACACAGTGTTTGGAGAAAGATTGGCACAAAGAGAACCTTGGAAGTCTCCAGAGAGTCTCCCTCAGGTATTGAGCACAATCGTTTGAGGAAACTAGCTGGTGCCACGGAATTAAAGGAATAGTACCCAGTGGCCTCACAGGACAAGGACCAGTGCCCATTATCACCAGCCAGACTGAAAAGCCACACCATTCGGGGAACATTGGATAAAGTACTCACAAAAGTTTTACATTAGACATGAGGAATAACTAATTATCCCTAGACTAAATGCTGTTCTGGTTACACATAATGAAATTATAAAAGCAAGACCCAAAATGTTCAAGCTGTTTCCAAGTAACTTAACGGCATCCTAGAACAAAGCACAAGAATATTTAAAAGAATATAAAAATATTCAGCACCAAACAAAAAAAAATTCACAGTGCCTGGCATCCAATCTAAATTTACCAGAAATACAAAGAAGCCAGAATACACAACCCATAAAGAGGAGGTAAATCTATCAATTGAAACTAACCCAGACTTAGATCAATGTTAGGATTAACAGATAAGGACACTAAAATAATTATTAAGACTGTATTCCATATGACCAAAATTTTAAGTAAAGACAAAAAAATATTTTTTTTTTAAAGGGAGATTCTCCAAAGCCAGAAATCTGGGGCAATCAAACTGGATAGGAAAACAGCCATGGCTAGGATGAAAAATACACTGGATAGGAATAACAAGAGATTAGATATTTCAGAAGAAATATAATAAACTTGAAGAAGTAACAACAGAAATTATAAAAAATGAAACCCAGAAAGAAAAAAAGAATTTACAAAAATGAACAAATCATCATTCAGTGAGCTGTGGGCCAAGTTTAAGTGGCCTAATATTTATGTAATTATAATCTCTGAAGGAAAGAAAGGGAAAGACCCAAAAATATGCTTGAAAAAAATGATGGCCATAATTTTTCTAAAACTGAGGAAAACCATCAATTCACAGATCCAAGAAGCTCAACAAATCCTAAGAACAAGAAATAGGAATTAAACTACCGAGATATATTAATCAAATTGGTCAAAACCAGTGATAAAGAGAAAATCTTAAGAGCAGCATGGGAGCAGAGGGTCAGGGTGGGAATAAGGAGAGCATGCTGCAATCAATCAATCAATCAATCAATAAGGATGAGAGCATATTTCTCATCCCAAACAAAGCAAGAAAGAAGACAATAGAGCAACACCTTTAAAACACTGAAAGAGAAAAACAATCTGCCAACCTAGAATTCTATACCTAGCAAAAATATTTTGCCAAAAATGAAGGCAAAATAAAGTCTTTCTGAGACATGCAAAAGCTGAAATAAATTATCACCAGAAGATGTGCCCTACAAGAAATGTCACAGGAAGTCCTTCAGGCCAAACAAAAAAAGATATGAAATAGAAATATGGATCTATACAAAGGAATGTAGATTACTAGAAAAGGTAGTTACATGGATAAATATATGTTTCTATTTTTATTTTTTAGATCAATTTAAAAGAGAATATACTATTTAAACAAAATTAATAGCAATATATTATAGGGCTTATAACATATATAAATAAAATGTATGACAAAGAGTCTAAAGGCTAGAAGGGGGAAATGGAAGTATAATTATTACATTATATGGGAAGTTGTCTAATATTGATTCTAAGTAGACTATAAAAAGTTAAGAATGAATATTTTTGTTCAGATCAATGCCTTTTAAAAAACGAGCTATAGTTCCAAAGCCAATATAGGGAATAAAATATAAAAATATTTGATTAACCCAATTTGCAATTGTACTTCTTACTCTCTATGTGACCTTATGTGAGTTATTTCAACTTCTCTCTCTTTTTTTTTTTTTTTAGAGAGAGAGAGTATGCGTTCACAGGCAGGGGTGTAGGAGCAGAGGGAGAGGGAGAGAGGGAATCTTAATCAGGCTCCATGCCCAGCATGGAGCCCAATGCAGGTCTTGATCTCACAACCCTGAGATCCTGACCTGAGCTGAAATCAAGAGTCAGACACTTAACCCAGTGAGCCACCCATGTGCCCCTATTTCAACTTCTCTTAACTTCCATTTCCTCTTCTCCCACTAAGTGTATTTAATAATACTAATTTCATTAAATTGCAAAGACAAACTAGGCTTTAAGTTCACTGGGGAAAAGGAGAATATCTTCTTAATTTTTATATTGCCTGTACCAGGCATAATGTTTGATAGACGTATTTTTATATTTACTAACCTTTTTCTTACACCCTACAACTTGTAAAGTGACTTACTGCCTGGCATATAATGAGTAACAAATATTTTTAAGTGAATTCATTGCAAAGCACTCTACAAAATGATGAAATATAAAAAGACAATAAATGTATCAAATTAATTAAAATGTCATGTATTCCTATTTGCAGCAAGTCAAGGGAGAATTGCACATCTTTATGCCAAAAAAAGTCACATTAACAATATCTGAGGATGGGGGCACCTGGGTGGCGCAGTCATTAAGCATCTGCCTTCAGCTCAGGGCATGATCCCAGCGTTCCGGGATCGAGCCCCACATCAGGCTCCTCCACTAAGAGCCTGCTTCTTCCTCTCCCACTCCCCCTGCTTGTGTTCCCTCTCTCACTGGCTGTCTCTCTCTGTCAAATAAATAAATAAAAAATCTTTAAAAAGAAAAAGAATATTTGAGGATGATACTCCATTTCTCTGCCTCAACAATATTGATATGAATATCAAAATCTACCTTACAAATGTCACCAAAAAAACGTTTATCCTCCAATGACTTAAAACTGTCACAGGTTAAGTCTTGATGACCTCAAACAATTGTTCTTCCCAAGCTAGGTGGTCTCTGAGGGCTCTGGTCTGCAGCAAGTCCACCAAAAGAAAGGAAAACATTAATAGCCTCCATGTCACAGTCACAGATGGCTGCCTGATTAACAGGTACTAGGGCCCTGAAATGTTTGGCTAAGAACCACTTTAATTTAATAGTTAAGTAGGGTCAAAGATAAAAAGCAAGAGTAACTTACTACTTCATATCTAAAAAGATGTATCAGGGGTGTCTTCAGATAAGAGCAATATTTACTGACGTAAAAGGATTCCCACTCACTCCTCTCATAATTAGTAATGGCAATCATCAACTATGGAGCACAAATTCCATCAGACCCTGAACCAAGCACTTTGCATATATTATTTAACTTAATGTTTATAACTCCATTAGACCAAATATTATATATACATTATCACTTTCTGTATGAGAAAACTAAATCTTAGGGACACCTACTGACTTGTCCATATTCACACATTCAGGAGACAGAAACAAACGTGAACAAGGTCAAGTCTGAGATTACTAAATCCAGGCTCTCTTAAATACTTGACCCTATTGCCTTCCTTAAATTTATTGTGGAAATGAGGAAATCTGATATCAGAACAGCATTCACCTAAAGAAGTATATATAATATTGTGTTCTAACATATCTTAATAGTTTATAACCCAGTTAATTTCAGTCTGACATTTTGGGAGGTCTCTAATGATTTACATATAATCTCTTGCTCTTTCTCTCTCTCTCTCTCTCTCACACACACACACACTTTACAATCAGTGTAGTGGATGAAAAGAATATAGCCTTCAAAGTCAGCTAAATTTGTTTCATACTTTGGATCCACGACTTACAAGCTGCATGATCCTGACAGAATATTTACCTTTCTGTTTTGTCATATGTAAAATGAGGATAATAGTGTCTACCCTGTAGAGCATCTTGAGGTTTAACTTAGATAGTATTTGTGACAGGTCCCAAAACAGAAACCGGTAAATATTTCCCATCTTCTTTCCTCCTCCAAAAACTTGAAACCATTTAAAATAAAAGACTCTTACCAAGAAATGACTGGCTTAACTAGGCATCATCCATTGACATGTGGACACTATTGGAGAGCACAGGTCCTGCTTTGGTCTCCAAATAGCAAAGGGCTATGTCTACCTGGTCTCCTCTTACAGGCCCAGTAACCTACCACCTGATGGCAGAA